>NC_062225.1:7056072-7207382 GCF_902686445.1 Sciurus carolinensis
GAGGCAAGTTTTCATTATACATTTATGCAACTGTTCTAAATAGTGTGCATATTACCTTTTTCATTAAGGAAAACATTTAGATTATTTTTGTTTCAAGAGACAGAGAACTCTGAAAAAGTGGGACTCCAAGGTCCAGAAGAACACAATTATACTATGTCTAAACCATCTTCTGCACCCCCCCCTTTCTTTTTTCTTACTTTTTTTTTTTTTTTTTTTGAGGGTGGGGCTGGGGGATCAAACCCAGGGCCTTATGCTTAGGCAAGCTACCACCTGCAAACTACACCTCCAGCCTTTTCCAAGGTGAAATTTGATATGATTATCAAGGAAACATTTACTCCAGGGGACTCGTTCTTTGTGATATCAGAAAAACCTGTTCAAGATTTATTCTTTCTGTACATCTTTTGAGGAGACTAAAATTGAAGAAATATATTCAAATGATTTTTCTATAATATGATGGCTGTCCACAGGGTTTATTCTAGGCTGGGGTTATGCCTAGGCTAAACCCTCCTTAGGTTTCACAACTCCAAATTTAGGTTTCAGAGTTAGAAATGGGGATTCATGTTTTTATATTCAGTGTGTATAATATTATCCAACTGATGATGAAGATTACTATTCCTGGTTTTTAACTGCAGGGGAGAAGTTAGAGCAAACAACACACAAGACTTACATTAAGTTACCAGATAGAAGATATTACCTAACCTTTACTCAGCACATTTAAAAAAATGCTTACGAGGCATATCTGAATATTCAATTATAGTTTTCACTCTTAGATTATATATGGTAAAAAAAAAAATAATTACCTCTCCTATGAAGACTACTATAACACAGTCCAACTTCTCCTCAGGATACAGATTATCAATAAGGGAATGAAGAGTTTCTATGAGGTAAGATTTAACTTCTCTCTTCACTGTGGGAATCCCCATTACTATTGAAACTGCAACAAAATAATATAGTAATTACATAAGAAGATTTTACAAGGAAAATATAGAAAAACACTACCATTTTGAAAATACAACGCCTCAAATTCACAGGAATAATTGAGGGATTCAGTTTCAATTTCAGAAAGAAATTAATCAAAGGATACAAGGACATACCTATAATACTGTATAATACTTTCCACATGGCTTAACCATTGTGTGTGTAATGTCAAAGAAATGGTAAAAATCAGAGATTAAACCTCACATTAAAAATGAATGGCTGTAAAGTATAAACAGAAAAATTTTATACGACTAAAAAGTGGAAACAGTAAGCACGCCTTAAAATTTAATGTCTTACATATCAACTTCAAGTACATGATGCACTGAGAAGGGAACAGTACCATCTCTGTAGTTTTCTTGCCAAAATGAATAACCTCGACCTGACCAAAAAGAAACATCAGACCATTCCAAACTGTGGGGACAGTCCACAAGATAGCTAGCCAGTGCTCTAAAGCGTCAAGGTCAAGGAAAACAAAGAACTGTCCCAGATTGGAAAAGACTGAGAAGACATGACTATGTAAAGATATATGAAATCCTGACTGGACCCTGGAACAGAAAAACAATGAAAATGGCAAAATCTGAATAAGAGCCAAGGTTAGTTAATAGTGTGGTGTCGATGTTAATTTCCTGCTTTAATCATGATACCATGATTACATGTATGTGAATGAGCATGGTGGATAAGAGAATAGGGAAACATCGCATGCTACAGGTATCTGTGCAACATTTTTAAGGGGTAAAATTATAGTCAGTTCTACTAAACTGCTTGTTTTGATTGCAGATTTGTTTCTACATGATTAATTTATTAGGGATCAACATGGGCATAACATGAATTTCACATTTGCTTATATGCAACTTCTCCTGAGACTCTCATAGGTGAACAACAGACAACTTACCCAGGCTGGGTGCCATAGTGCATGCCTGTAATCCCAGCAGCTCAGGAGGCTGAGGCAGTAGGACTGCAAGTTCAAAGCCAGCCTCAGCAACTTAGCAGGGCCCTAAGCAGCTTAGTGAGACTCTGTCTCAAAATAAAAAAATATAAAAAGGGCTGGAGATTTGGCAGTGGTTAAACAATCTGGGGTTCCATCTCTAGTACTAAAACAAAGAAAGAAAACTGTACCCAGGCTAAACCAATTCAGGAAACTCAACCCCTAACTTCGTAGAAAAACCAAAATGCATGCACCTCAAACCTCTACCAGCTGCCTCAGTTTATCACATGCTGTCAACCACACCCTTCCACACTAGGGGTTTCCCTCAGATTTCAGATAAAACAACTTGCATCAGTTAATTAAAGTAACTTGGAAGCTACAACCCTCTTACAGCCTGCAGCAAACTGCAGGTCCCTTTCAGGCAGAGTTTCATACTTATTATAGTATTTATGTATTACTTAATCACTTAACATGTACAAAATTGTGCTATCATCTTCATTAGGTTTTAACCTTTTTTATGTATGACTTTTTCAGTGTTGTGATCCTAATCCCATTCTTCTCATTCTACTGTTCAACTCTGCACAGTGTAGTGATGTTTGAGGAACACACATGTCATGCTATACAACTGACTATATTTCTGATGTTTTTAAAAATCACATCTTATAGTCTTAATATTCTAAGTGCTAATATCAACAGAGAAGTATCTTACAGATGTTAAAAATAATCTAATCTAGTCTTAATTATGGAATAACTAATTGAAGATGCTATGAAATACTTAAAATTCACAGAATCCTAAAATTGGAAGGACGCTTTCAAAACATAGGTCAACTAGTCTACCACCATGATTTGCAGGTAAGAATACTAAGAGACAAAGGGGTTAAGGGACTGCCCTGGTTCCAGGGCACAAATGACCTGAGTGAATGATAAAAACGAGCTCCCTGTCCTCACAGAACTTACGCTCCTGAAGGGGAAAAGAGGATGGTGCCTACTGTACAAACTCAAATCTGACACTGTTGGCATGAGGAATGGAGGGTGCTTCTAAAGACAGTGTGGTCACAAGAGGCCTCTCTGCTTTCAGCTGGGGTGGTTAATGATGCAGAAGAACATTCCAGAAGAGGAAATGGCAGGGAAGACACAGTGAGCTTGACACAGTAAAGAAACATCAGGAATGAAAATGTATCTAAAGCAGAATAAGCCTAGATCCAGAATCTTAGGTGTCAGATCACAAGAAACAAATCCAGCCATAATTCCTAGAACAAAGAGAACAAATTCCTAGAACAAAGAGGTTGTAAGCTGAGGAGTGACTTTATCCAATTGTAATCTTAAGAGATTACCAAATGTTATGGAAAGTAACAGCATTATTTTAAGAGTATTTTGGAAAGATCAGTTAGGAAGTTACTGCACTAAATAAAGGAAAAAATGGTGATTTCATTAGAATGTTTGAAGAGTTGAAGATGAATGGACAGATGGATTTGGGATGCAGCCTGGAGACATTCACCAGAGGGTCTTCAGACCAGGAGAAGGGGAAGTGGAGGGATCCAGGATGACTTCAAGAAGTGGAAGGGGGATCTTTTACTCAGAACAACATACACATTTGAGGGGAGAGAGCTTCAAATCCAGATTTCTATTCTGATGTTACTTTGAGATGCCAAAACACAGGATGAGTTACCTTGGAAGTAAATTTCCATATATTCAACCTTAGAATCTAAAGAAAAATATTTTAAATACAGATTAAGAGTGTAAAAACTATTATATGAAGAGTTCCTAGGCAAGGCCAACTCATAAAGAGTTCAAAAACTTCATTTATGGAAAAACAAAACACATTGATCCAGAGCATACAGACAAACATGGTATAAAATAGTAATGCAAAGTGTCTATTCCCTACAAACTAGGGATATTTTTGCTTCTGTTTTGGTTTAATCTAAGCTTAAAATGGCAAGTTTTGAGATTAAGCCATTTTCCCCAAATATACTCTGTTTTGGAGCTGAAATTTAAATTCTTCAGTTTAAGAACTCCAAAATATACTGAAAGTGAAAGTACTAATTTTGGTCAAACTTGCAGAATTAGATTAACCATGCTTGTGATAATTCAAAAAGTGACCACATTAAAAAAAAAATGCAGTTTTCCCGGTCTGCTGGGCCCATGATGAAATTGCATTCTTTTGGTCCCCTTATGGCTGGGGACAACAAGGAGATGGAAGATAAGTTCAGAGTCATCAGCATGAGCATGTTCTGCAGTCTGAAATCCTTCAGGCTGTCTTTTCTCTTTGGCAGGGTGGCCAGTTACATTCAAGATGGCAACTGCTCTGTCAGCTTGGATCCAAGTGGTCAATGATGCCCAAAGCCCCATCAACCACAATGGACATGTACTATCATCAAAAAAATAAACCTTTGCTATGTAAACCACTGAGATCTGGGGGTTGGTGGATACCACACCATAACCCAGTCTGTTCTTGTTTGACATTATCATCTTCTATCACTTATAATATAGGAAATGTGTGTATTCTAAGGGGTTAGAGTTCAGGAGAAATATGTCAGCAAAGTGAAGAATACAGTCAGATCATCCTTTTAGAGAGAAGAACCAAGGAACCCAAGAGAAATAGAACCAAAGCATTGGACTATATTTCCAATTTAAGTAATAATTATGCACATAAAAATTTATTATATACTAGACAGTCTGAAATACAGTCATAAGATTGGTAAGGTTTTAAAGATGAAGGAAGGGGCCATGAAGGAACACAGGCAGTCAGTGGAAGGAATGGTGGAAAGGGATGATCCCATAGGGTTTCTGAAGGAACATACCCAGACACCTTAACTTTAGGATTTCTACCCTCCCAAACTGTAAGACTATAAATTTATGTTAAGTCACTGAGTTTGTGGTAGTTTATTAATAGCAGCAACAAGAAACCAATGCTCATCTTTACCTGTTAACTATGTATTCTACAGGTCTCAGGTCATATGTATCTTTAAGACTCCCCTAAACCCCTTCGTTAGGTCAGCTGTCCCTTTCATACATTCTCAAAGCATCCTTTTACATCACTAAAGGTGTAATTATACAATCTGTATAAGGGATTATTTGACTAATGCACATATCCTGAACTATGCTCAAGTGCAACAAGAACAGGAACCACACTGAATTCTGTAAACTAGTGCCTGGCACATGGCAGGTGCTTGTGGACTTTGACCTCAGCTAACACTTAAAGGAATTACCTGCTGCCCTCTACCAACCAGGAGCACCATTTTGGTAGATAACCTGAAGAGAGTCTTGTCAGCCATCTGCTCTTCACTGAATGGGTCCTTCTTATGAAAACCTGAGTGTTTCTTCAATTCAAGAAAATGTTCTTCTAGTACTTATTTATTTCCTATCTTTACACACTTTTTTTTACTCCTTCTGAAAGACCTATCAGATGGATATTAGAACTTTTATCTACTTCCATTCTTTATGCTACATTCTAAAAGAACTGAACAGCTCAATCTTCCTGATCACTAATTTTATCTTCAGCTCTATCTACTCTTCATTAGGCACTCCAGATGGAAATTTTAAATCACTGAAACAAAAACCACAAAGATTTCTGCTTATTTTATAATAGTTATTATTTTACGGGCAAGTTTTCTATTTGCATCTCTCTAAAAACACAGTGATTGTGTTTTGTTTTTAAATCACACTCCATTCTACAATCTCAATTTTTTTTTTTTTTTAGTATTAAATCATTCATGGTGCTGATCTTAGATTTTTGTGGACTCCTTCTTGCAGAAGATGCCTTTCTACCCATTTTAGTTTCCAGGTCTGTTTTCTGTGTCCTGCTTTTGCAAATCTTTGTGGGAAGATGTAGGTGTGGTGCTGGGTGGGCAGGCAGTTATTTGTCCTAGACAGGAGAATCCCTGACCCTCTCCTAGGGGTCAGCAGCAACCCCAAACACTGTACTCCTGCAGTCATGGGAAGGCTTTGCTGTTGAGTACAGTTCCCCAATTCATCAGCCTGACCACTGAAGAAGAGAATTTTTAGCAAACAGCAGTTTTTCTTTTATCTCAGAAACAGAAGTTTTTAATATAAGTCCCTAGATAGGTTCTAGGGTTTCATAAGATCTCAAAAATTACATACAAAATTGTTTTTTCCCTATGCATTTTTCTAAGCAGAGGCTGATAGCTTTCCTGGAACCTTTAAAGGGCTCTATAACTGTGAAAACATGAAAGAATCACTGCTTAAGAATTTAGGAAGGAAATTTCTTTCATAAAATCTGGGTACATTCCCCCAACTCCAAACTATGTGCTTTTTCTGTCTTTCAAAATTAGTGTCAGCTTTATAAGAATGTTAACTGCTGAACCAGTCATGGTGGTACATGCCTATAATCCTAGCAACTCGGGTGGCTAAGGCAGGAGAATCACCAAGTTTGAGGCCAGTCTCATGAACTTAGCCAGATCCTGTCTCAAGAATTTTTTGTTTTATTTGTACCAGGGATTGAACCCAGGGGTGCTTCATCACTGAGCCACATACCCAGTTCTTTTTATTTTTTGAGACAGAGTCTCACTAAGTTGCTGAGGCTGGCTTTGAGCTTCCCATCGTCCTGCCTCAGCCTCCTGAGTTGCTGGGATTTTAGACATGCACCATCACACCCAGTTTAAGACAAATTTTTTTTTTAATAAAAAGGACTGAACATGTAGTTCAGTGGTTTAGCACCCTGGGTTCAATCTCTAGTCCCGCACCCTTAGAAAAAGAATGCTAACTGTTGGAAAGTTGGCTGACAAGATTTTATTGCATTCAGTATGGTAAAGAAATAAATATGTGTAAACAAATAAGATGGAATAAGTACCTCCCAAAGGAAGAGAACATCACATTCATAAAATAAGAACAGGCTACTACAAAAGAACCTATCAGAGACTTTGAAAAATTTAAATGACTTTAAAAACACTTCTATTTTTGTTTACATTCCTCTTATTAATGAATTTGCAGTCTAAACCAATGAACCCACAATTGGTTAAGGTATCTTGTCCAAATAGAGACTGCTGAAGGGAGCAGTACAGTACCAGCTTCAAAAACAATGAACAGTGTTCTAAGAAAATCAATTTAGAGTACTCTACACATTTTGTTCATCTTTATATATCTGGTACCTGTAGAATTCCTGGCCTCAATATTTTTCAAATTAATAAAAAAATGAGTCTGAACATGGTACTTTAAGAGTTTCCACCTCCTCAGGAAGATAGCATGTTTAAACGATTTAATAAATTAGAAAGATGTAGAACTAAATCAAGATGAATATAAAAGCTATTGTAACAGACTAAACAATGAGAAAAAAATGTGACCAAAAACAGAAGGATAGGAAAATACTTAAGATTCTTACTGTATCAAAAGCAAACTAAATCAGTTTTTCGAAAAACATTCACACAAAACTGAATTTCAATATCCATAAAGCAACCATTTTGTCACTTTAAGATTTGTAAGGAAGCAAAAATAATATTTTAGTCTCTGCATTCCAAATCTACAAGGAGCCAGGTGCAGAGGTACACACCTCTAGCCCCAGCTACTTGGGAGGCCAAAGCAGGAGGATGGCAGGAGCTCGAGAGTTCAAGACCAGCCTGCACAACAGTGAGATCCTGTCTCTTAAAAAAATAAAATGAGAACTACAAAGAAAAGGTTAACTATGTCAAAATGGAGGTATAAAAGTAGGAAAGCAGTAAGCAGGTCCTGTAAGAAAAATCCAACCAGTTCAGGTAGTTCTAGCAAAATAAGAAAAAAAAAATCATAAATTATGTTTTGGGTATATTATAAAAAGAAACAACTGAAGTATTTCTATTATTCCATGTAAGTTACATAAAAGGGACTGGCCCCCGACATCTCAGTAAGAAAAAGTAGGGCAGACAAAAGAATTATCTTCCTGGCATGACTGTTAGAGCTATTAAAGTTGAAATAAGACACAGGGGAAAAGTCATCTCTCTACCTCCCAAGTTTTTAAAACAGAAAAATCACAAAGCTTTAAACATTTGTCTGCATGAACTAGATTTCCCTTGATCTTTTTCTGCAGTATTATTCTCATCTTCAGAGAAAAATGTCCAACTGCTTTCAACATGGAGTCTGGTGGTGTAAGTCAAGTTACTGTACACACACAAAGAATTTTTTCTTTGACCTGCCAGACTGCTCGTGGCCAACATAACATGCCAAGTCACAATTCCAACCAGCCAGACGACCACACCAAGAAGTAACAAAATAAACATACCTCCCGTTCTTCCACTGCCGATCTGCACAGCAGGCTGAAGGCTACCTTCATTTTGCAATAAATGAGGCAAATGATAATAAATAGTTGGCACTTGAAGGGATTTTTTGCTCGTTAACTCCTTTAGTAGCTTTAGGGTATTACCTGAAACACAGAAGTATAATTAATCCACAGAACACCTTACCTCATAGAAGATGATTTTATAAAAACAGCAGTAAAAATTTATGAGAATCAGAATTAAAAAGTTTTTTTTTTAATTTCACAGCTTGGTGGATGAGATCTCTATTCAAAATGAGAAGCACACTTTCCCAACAAGAGTCAAGATACAGATGAATAGGTGGATGAAGCCAAGGTCTGCCACAGGACAAGGGCAGGTGGAACGCCAATTACCCCTCCGCACCATGTCAGACTCACTGAACAGACTAAATGTGCTGTGCACTTTGGAGAATGTACTAGTGCCAAGTACCCTGACCACTGACAACTTTCACCTTCTCTGTGCATTAACACTTTATCACAGTTTTACATGATTTATTTTTTCTGGAAAAAAAATCAGGTAAAATAATTTAAACAGCACAAGTTGAGAATGTGCAGAATGTATCATGACTTTCAAATGCTTCGGTTTCAATCAGAGGAACCAATTAATCACTTAACATAATATAAAATAACTTGTTTCCATTACACAAGACTGTTTTATATTTTCATTAAAGTATGGCGTTAACCTTTTAAACAAGGAAGTTAGAAGGAAGCACTTGTAGCCTCAATTCCATTAAAAAATATGACAAGACCAAAAACTCACAAAAGAAATGCAAATACAAATATGTGAAATTCAAGTTTAATCTCATGATAAACAATTACAAACTACAATATGTCATCTCTACCTATTAAATTAGCAGATTAAATAATATTAAAACAGGATCAAAAGCCCTGAAACACTCTGTCCTATTACTCAGTAATTTCCCTTTTAAGAATCTAGTTTTTATGTATTCAACAAATATTCAGTGGTTTTCTGATTCCAGGAATGATGCCAATGTATTTGAAAATCAACAGTCATCAAAACACAGATCCTGTTTTTCTGAAAGTCATAATCTAATAAAATAACGTAAGGGCTACCAGAAATGTAATCAATTAATAGACAAAGATGTTCATCACAGAGTTACAAGCTGGGGGAAAACAACCCAGGAAAAAACATTTGATTAATTATAGGAAAATGTATACTATATTATGGTATTTGATCTGCTCAATATTCATGGCTACTAAAAATGGCATTTTGAAATATAGTTAATGACAGTAAAAATGCTCACAGTATAATCTTAAGAGTAAAAATTCAGAAAATATGTATAAAAAGATAAAGGAAATAAGTTTATTTTTCATCTATACCATTTGATAATTTTAAGCATTACTGTGGCTGACAAACTCATAGGGGAAGCAAGAAACATAAAACTTAAAAAATAAGGTAAGGTGGTAGATTTCAAGATGAAAGGAACTCACAGTTCTTTTTAGAATAGGAGAAGGGCAATGAGAAAGTATGTTAGTCTGGAAAGACGGCACAAATCTGGAGCCAACTGGTTATAAACATGTATCTGTCTAATTGCAGAACAAGAGCAGGACTCGGCAAAGACAACTGTGTGCATCTCCCCCGCTTGATGTCCTCAGAGAACAGGTCAGCTACTCCCAAAAGTATCTGTTATAAAAGCATGTGTCTCCCTTGCTGTAATTCAGATTTAAGACCACTAATTGCTCCAAATAGCTCAAAGATTCCTCCAGAAACCAGGGTACACATTAGTCTCAACGTACACGTGTAAAAACAAAAAGTTAAATTTCAATCTCACTTTGAGTGTGTTTTCAAAGATGCAGGCTCTTCAATATATTCACTGAAATTTATACAACTGAAATTTAACAGTACTTTCTTTTTTTAGGGGGTACCAGGGATTGAACTCAGGGTCACTTGACCACCAGAGCCACATCCCCAGTCCTATTTTGTATTTTATTTAGAGACAGGGTTTCACTGAGTCGCTTAGTACCTCGCTAAGTTGCTGAGGCTGGCTTTGAACTTGTGATCCTCCTGCCTCAGCCTCCCAAGCAGTTAGGATTACAAGTATGCACTGCCACCCCCAGCTTAACAGTACTTTCTTAAAATCAAATTTAGCAATTAATAAAAATTATTTTATCATTTACCAGAACAGAAAGTTTTGGGTGCTGATTTACCTCTCTGAAAAGAGTAACAAACACTGGCTGATAAACGGCTACGCTCGACTTTTGCAACATACTCCACAGAACCCCTGGAAAATATAATCTTTTTATAGTATTTTAAAAAATCATCTGTACCTGAAAACTTATTCAATGCATCCTTGCTTCCATTTGTTTCAGCTCCTACACTCCGGAACTGTTGGACAATGCTATTCAATTCAGAGGAGCGCTGGGAGATTCTGTGCTCGGCTATTCGAAGACGTTCTTTTAAAGCAAGAAATTCTCGTTGATAAGCAATTAGTTTTTCTAGAGGCAAAAGCAAAAAAAAAAAAAAAAAAAAAAAAAAAAAAAAAAATTAGACATATACTTCTAAACAAAAACTTCCAAAGAGAGCTGTAATAATAAAAACTTGAATTAAAGTCAAATTTTGGGGAAGAAAATATTTACTCTCTGATAAAGAACTGAAAATTAAAGAGCCCTGACTTGTTAGATAACACAGGAACTAATTTTATTGTTTATTATCTATTATTTAAAGAATGTGAACACTCTCTACTTAACATTCAGAAATTTAAAGACAGAAAAAGATGAAAGTTGTTAGAATTAACATTCCAAGCATAATGCACCATTTCTCAAAAGGTGCAAACGACTTTAACGACCACATTCATATCAACCAGAGACGAGGCAAAAGCTGGTAACACAGGTGAGACAATGAAGACAACGTATTTTATTGCATAATCACCAATTTCCATACTTCCTATCCTGCCACAATTTCCCTGGGCCAGACTTCAGTCAAATTCCTGGTTCCTAAAAACTCAATGAGCTAGATGTACAATGACCCCAGTTTGAAGTCATTCATTTTAATAATCTGAGAGAATGAGAGGTCAAGAGATACAGCTGGGGTCTGGGGCTGTAGCTTGCCTAGCACGTGTGAGGCATGGGTTCGATTCTTAGCACAATAAATAAATAAATAAATAGGTCCATCAACAACTAAAAAAATTTTAAAAATAAATACATCTGTCTCAGAAATAAAGTGGGTGTCATGAGCATAAACAGGCACTGGAACAGTGAGCATGAATGGGAGAACTTGGACAAAGCACAGAGAGGAGAGGCAGAGGACAGGACTGGCACAAGAGCTGACAAGGTCGCGGAAGGGACCACTGCTGACATCATCCGTGACATGCACAGAGGCTGACATGTGGGGCATGGCAGCTCCACAGCCTCCTCAGATCAAGAGAAACCAGAACAAAGGTTTTCAACTTCTTTATCAGCTAGGCCGACCAAAGCCACTATTGAGACACCAAAACCTTAGAAAGGCTACTTTCTATTTAACATTATCTTCGCTGCCTTATCCACACATGAACTCAGTAATAAACACACTTACTGAATCTTATTTATGCCAACCTGGTCTTAGAAGCACTGTCAATCGTACCGTTCCTTGTGCCTTACACAAAGGCGCACATCGCCAAAACCCCTGAAGAATGCTGTGGCAGGGACACATTCCTGGCCTTAACCACCATGCTTCCCCACGCTGAATCACGAAGCCACATAAGTCACTGTATTTCCCTGTGTGCTGGCTTTGGGAGGGGGCAAAGCAAGAAGGGGGTTGTGACCAGGAAAGGGCACCCCAGGAGCTTCAGGAAGCTGGGCATGGTCTACCTGGGTAGTGTGGTTAATGAGGTTCAGAATTGTACATTTATGGGTTAGGCACATTTCTGTATATGCAAATTCACAATAAAATAAATTTTAAGAAAAAGTAATTCACAAATACGAATGATAAAAAGTCAGGCATGGTAGAACATGCCTGTAATCCCAGCTACTCAGGAGGCTGAGGTAGGAGGGTCCCCTGAATCCAGGAGTTTGAAAACAGCCTGGGCAACGGAGTGAGACCTCATCTCAAAACAATAAAACACCTATAAACAATTATGTGGTAATGATTATAACAGAAGATATACAATATTTATGTGAAAACTCTAAAAAAAAAACCATAAGCAATTATGCTATGATGATTACAATGAGACCCACAATATTTATGTGAATACCACAAAAAATAAAACAACAATTATAATTATTACAATGAGACACACAAGATTTCTATGAAGATTTATACAAGCCTTTTCCCAAAATCTATTAAAAAAAGAATAAATGAAATGCCTAAATCCATCTTATAAAAAGATGAATTCTAATAAGCTATTCTTTCCAAAATAATGATGATGGGGGCATTTAATGTATGATTCTAAACATATCCAGAAGAAATACATTTTTAAAAGGGCCAATAAAATAATACAGGGAACATGTTCTGAGATCAGAATATACTGTAAGGCTGTAGGAATTAAAGTATGTGGACCACCAGATCCAGATCCCGTAGACAAGGCAGGTCAGCCCAAGGACAGCTTCCAAAAACAACCAGAGTGAACTGTCCATGTGCCCTTCCCTCCTGGCATGAGCAGCATTACACTTTTCCCTGAGACTTGAGCAGTGCCTAACTATTTGCCTCTAACACCATGTGCCACTATAAAGTAGTAGAATCCTCTGGAGAATTAACTTCAAGATGAAACTAGGGCATTCTTACATCAGCATGTAGGAAAGTAAAATGACAGGACATGCCAAAAGGACACAGGAGGTGACTTGAGAGGCCCCACTGGCCAGATGGGGGACAATGCTGGTGGCAGTGAATTGTAAACTACTGAGTAAGAATCTCTGAGTCTATACAACAATGAAGAAACAAAGAGCAACAGACGAGGGAAAAGTGTTGTTGACTACAGAAAACCAACTAAGACATGTAGAAGGAACAGCGATGGGTGGAAAATCTCCATTTTGCAATCATCACAGCAACAACTGACACAGGCAAGACTGAATGAACCAGCAGGTGAAAGTCTCATGAGGAAACGAATATACAGATCTTCTCAAAGTATCACCCGCAAAGCACTTGCTATTTTACGAAAGGAAAAACTTTTTTTCTTTCTTTCTTTTTTTTTTTTTTTTTTAACAATAGGGAAACCTGGAGGACATCATCTTAATGGAGTAATGGAGTGATCAAAGGTCATACCGGCCATAGCAGGACAGAGGTCAGGTGCCCCTAAGGTGATGCACAGGGAACCCAGCTCATTATGTGGTATTCCTGCCAAAAATGCACAAACTGAATCTAATCTCTAAGACACCACAGACATAGCAAGGCATGACGAATCAAACACAGTTTGCACTTTAAACACTGTGAAGGTCATGAAAGATAAAGGCTAAGAAAGTACCCTAGAGAACACAGACTAAGGAGACTAGACAATGAAATGCACAGCACAGTCCTGCACTGGATCCTGGACCAGGAAAAATAAGTATCAAGACACTATCAAGGGAAACACACACACGCACACACACACACAGTAGACTGGAGAAATCATATTGTGTAAACATCAAACTTCCTGAACTTGACGTTGTACTGGTAATATAAGAATGTCCTTGTTCTTAACACTAAAGTAATAATAATAAACACTGACGTGTTTAGAGGTAAAAAGAGGCATGATTTCAGGAATTCACTTTCAAAGGGTTCTGGAAAGAAATCTCTCTACAGACAGGAAAGTAACAGAGGCAACAGGTGAAACATACAAGTTATCTGTACTGTCCTTAAACTTGTCATTTCTTCTTCTTTTTGAATACAAAGTTTTCAAAGCAAGCAGGAAGACAGGCTATCAGAACCATTCAGTCTTTGAGCAACTCTGAGGTGGCGGGGAGGGATACAGGTCTGAGGGCAGTCGCTGTCTGGACACATTTTCTTGGTATTTTGAAACCAGCCTCCCAGAGAGGCCAGTTTCACCAAGTAGGAAGAAAAACCAGTTTGTAGAGAAGGACCTCCACCCCTAATTCCAAAACACTCCCCTGCACTCAGCAGGACTGGAACCGCTTTTGGAAAATTACTTCAGAGAAGATACCTCGGGCCCATGGACCACAGGACCGGGCCATGCGCTTGCTGGTCCAGGCGCTGTTCTTAGCTCAAAGTTTCCAGCTATGAGAAGTCTCCGCCCCTTGTTTCCACTCCACTCTTCCATATTAAGAGGGTTTCCACAAAATCAGGGCATGATCACACTCCATCTCAAGAGTCTAGGTAGCTCTCCAGACATTTCTTAGAATTTCCTCCATTCATTTTTCCCACAACACTACAGTTTTTGAGTTTAGTTCAAATTTTAACATAATAGACAAAAATCTCTCCAAATTAGTATGTTTGACAAGTCCCTATTTTCAACATTAACTGCAAAATTCCTATATTTGCTTTTCTTTGAATAATCTCAATTGGTTTATGTAGGGGAACATGGCAGGAAACTAAGGGACTCTCTTGCTCACTTCACACTGGGAAATACCCGGTTCTGCTTATTGTTTTTTCTCTATTATAAACAGAACGTTTTGTTTTGCTTGTAGTACTATGGATTGAAACCAGCGGAGCTCTACCACTGACCAACATACCCAGTCCTTTGCATTTTGTATTTGGAGACAGGGCCTCACTAAGTTGCCTAGGCTGGCCTCAATCCTGATACCCTCCTGCCTCAGCCTCCTGAGTAGCTGGCACATGATGCACCAACCCACCTGGCCCAGAATGCTTTTAATAGCAGAAAATTATCTATCTAGATCAGGTAACAAAAGTAAAAATCATGTTTTGTGACCCTAGGGTTTTGAAACCTACAAAAATTCCAAAATAGGAAATGGTTGTTATTTGATCTTTTTGGCAAACATGCAATTTCATATGATTCAACAATTTAATTAGTAGTTTTGGATACAATTTAAAAAACTGGCCAACAGTACAGAAGAATAATTAACATAAACACTAAAACTAACACTAATGTGTTATGCACAAAAAGGAACAGAGGACTTTTTCAAGCAGTAACGTCTTAGCAGCAAGATATGGGAACACTACTGGATTCTATGCACTAACATGAAAATTATCAAAAATTAAATCCACTTTTAATTCTTAAAATTTTAGGATATATTAACAACAAAATTCTTACAATGGAAAGAATGCTGATAAGACATCTGGTTCATCCCTCTGTCCCTTCAATACTGCACAGAACTCTTTCACACAGAGGGAAAAAATTTTTTTTAAATAGGATTGAGGAACTTCTTTAGTAATAAGATTCCAAAATTTAACAAGCTTTACATTTCCTAAAGTAACGGCCTTTGAAAAAAACACTTTACTTCACTTTTTAAAAAATTTTCATATTCATCATTCTTATACAACAAATTTAAAATAGAAAGGAGCGAGCCTGGATGAAATGGTGGGCAATTTCCTGCTTGGAAACCTCTAAAACATCAAGAAGAAATAACAGAACTGGATTCAGGAGGCGGTCTAGAAGGGCTGAGGCCTGGAAAAGCCAGAAGAGTATACGCAGGAGTTCGAGTGAAAAGGGTCAGAGGAACAAACTTGAACAGACAATGCCAATAGGATGGAATGGAACCAAATTTTGGCTCTAGTTTTGGAGAGTCAACAGTCACAGCAACCAGTACCCGACCGTTTCACACGTCCCACATGAGAGCACCTGGCAGGGCTGGAGGAGGCACTGAATTCTGGACTCCACCTCCAGGAAACCCACAGAGCACGTGCGATGGGGCCCAAGAACGCCAGACTGAGAAGGGTGATGCTGCCGTGCCCAGGGGCGTCCGCTGGGGAGCTCAGAGGTGCCAACACTGTCCTGGAGTCACTCTCAAGTGGCCTGGAAACCCACCCTGCCCTCTCCCAGCTCCTCCTCCAACCTTCCCTCTGGTCCACATGTTAAGAGATCCCAGGGGCAGGGATGGGGGACATTAAAAAGGCAAGGACCATGATTTACAAGGTTATATTTGGGGAAGAAAAGGGTCTCAAAGCACCCAGGGGACACACGTTTCAAAGGTGTCTCTAGGAGTTACGTGGAATTGCCAACATCATGCCCTATTTCTAAAGTATCCCAGGCAGGATCCACAGCGTAAGCATGGATTTAAGCTCACAAGGAAAAATGAGGCTGAGCTATACAGAATAATATACTTTAAATTAAAACAGACTATAATTCATCTGTTCCCTTCCATAAGGTTTCATTGTACTTGCAAAATAAGATCCTAATTAGTGAATTCTAACATTAAAAAGTCTTCCTGAACACAACCCCTATTTCTCCAAATTATCCCCTAAGTAATATAATCATTAACAGTGTAACTCAAAACAAACTTCCAAGCTTAATAAGTTAAAGTCTATCCAGTGACCTTATGAAGCACAATACCTTAACACAAACAATGCTGCCCATGCCTGTAAGATGCACTTCCTCAGAATACATTATTTTAAAATATTTTTTTAGTAGTCAATGGACCTTCATATTATTTATATGTGGTGCTGAGGACTGAACCCAGGGCCTCACACACACCAGGCAAGTGCTCTACCACTGAGTCACAACCCCAGCCCCCCGAAATACATCTTAATCTAGTGCAGTCACTTTCCTCAATTGTCCTGAGTAGGGGGAAGCACTTTTCAGGAATCTTATCATAAAGTCCCAAATTTCATTATTATAGTTAAATGAGGG
The DNA here is from genome assembly GCF_902686445.1 of Sciurus carolinensis. Lineage (NCBI taxonomy): Eukaryota > Metazoa > Chordata > Mammalia > Rodentia > Sciuridae > Sciurus > Sciurus carolinensis. Next base: position 7,072,895 of record NC_062225.1, read on the forward strand.
GGGGGAACAATATGTGTAGTTTCAATAACACAAATTTATGTGTACTTAGCTCTATGTTCACAACAGTCCTTTTAAAAATACTAACAATGATCTTCAACAACCTTAAGGGGCTTGAAATAAATATTATCGGATGGTCAAAAATTCCTTTTTCCAGCACTTAAACTTACTGGCCGTCATTGTTCCAGCAAGTGTTGTTTCATCCTCCAAGGAAAATAAAACACATTGTACTCTAAAGATCTTCCTGTGACGAATCTGTCAAGAAAGAGCACTCACGGGCTGGGGTTGTGGCTCAGTAGCAGAGCGCTTGCCTAGCACGTGTGAGGCACTGGGTTCAATCCTCAGCACCACATAAAAATAAATAAATAAAAAAGGAAAAAAAAAAAAGAAAGAGCGAGCACTCACTTTACGCTGGAGCCATCTGGGTGTCAAAGCAGAGCCTGGGGCCTGGCCAGTCCCTGCCCAGTCCCTGCACCGGGAAGGACCCTCACACTGGGCTCCTCCTGCCTTCCAGCTGGACCTGGTAGGCCACCTGGGCCTCAGTTCAGGCTGCCCTCTTCCCTCTCCTCACCTTACGTTACTCTTCTTTAAATGCCACCATTCCCTTCTAATATTCTTCCCCAAAATCATTTTGAAATCCTCCTCCTGCATTTCTTTCCTCCATTTTTCATTTTTGACCACTCTTCGCTTCTCTCACCTCTTTCTTTCTATTTCTTTTCTCCACCGCCCGCATGCTCCCACCATATCTGTCTCCTGTATTTTCTCAAATGACTGAGGACTCTCTTCTCCAACTGGGTGGCTCAAACAGTCCACTTGGCTGCCCGCCTCCAGACTCAAATCACCCTGGACACCACCTCTGATACCAACTAGCGTTTCGAGGCTGACGGCCTCCAGTTTAACAGGGGAATTCAACAGACACTGCTGTCTTAGGAAAGGACCTTGGGAGCCCAAAGATGCCCCAGACTGAAAAAGAAACAAATGGGGGTCTGGCAGAGGGGATGAGAACACCTAGCTGCAGCCTCGTCCCCGGCTCTTCACATGCAGGAGGCACACAAGGCCATGCGTTAAGGTGTCTAGGCAAGGACACCGGTATCAAGACAGCTCCCTGTTCCCACCCCATCCCGCTCCTTGGTGACCACCATATGCCCCCAGGCTCTAATGCATCCACACTTAGCTGTTCAGGTTCTATTTTGAAATCTTTCTTTTTTCTGTGTTCTAATTAGTTATACATAACAGTAGAATGTATTTATGCATTTTAATAAAGCATACATGATCTTTTATTTTCAAAGTTCATGACTTTTAGTCTTTCTTAGAGGTCTTCCTAAGAATAAAGAGAACATGTTATTTCTTTTTCAAGAGTAAACCTCTGTTTATCTTTCAAGCACCATCTGAGTTCGTAAGACTGTTTTATAAATCTAAGATATTCCAACAGACAGATTCCCAGGTGACCCAGCGATCCTCGCCCTCTGGTACTCACAGCCCAACATGATCCCCTCCCTTGGTGTGGCCAGGAGCTATGGCTTGCTCCTCTAACTGACAGAATGTAGCAGAGGTGGTGGATGCTACTTCTGGGATGGTTTCATCATATGGGATTCTGTCTTGCCAGCAGAAATTCCATCTAGAAAGAGACACTCCCCCAAGGTGTCCTCAAGGAAGCAAATAGCTGTGCTGGAAGGCCCCTGTGACAGAGGGCACAAAGCTCCCTCCAGCTAGCTAGGAGCCAACAAAAAGCTGGGTTCTCAGTCCTACCGTGACAGGAAAACGAATTCAGTCAACAACCTAAATGATTTTGGAAGTGGATTCTTCAGCAGAGGACTGAGGCAAGCCATACCAGATTCCTGGTCCAGAGAAACTGTGAGGTCACAGGTGCCTGCCATTTAAGGCCACCAGAGTTGTGCAAATTTGTTATGCACCAATAAGTAACTAATGCGGATATATTATAGCATCTCAATAATCCTTTTCCTATATTTTAAAACTTTTTGCTATTTCATTGTCCTAATAATTATTTCATAACTAATTATTCCTAATCATGCTAATGAAATAAAATGCAAGATTGATGGACTTATCTAGAAAGATGGTATAAAAGAACTTTGTAACTTTGTAGTCCTTTGTGATCTTCACTGACAACAACTGGGATTTTACGATTTTCCCTTTTTATACCCACAGTGGCAAAGAGAAGGAAAGTAACAGAGGAAGACTTTTCACCAGTGTTGGACAAATCAGAAAATGAATGCAGAAAGGCAGGTACTATTACTATAGACTCTAGTAATGTTGGTGAAATTAACCATAAAAACACATCTCATACTGAGTCTTCAGATGACAATGTGCTAGAAGAATTTTCTCAAGTTCAAGACTGAGACCTTTTTTTTTTTTCTTTTTCTTTTTTTTTTTTTTTTTTTTTTGTGGTGCTGGGGATCGAATCCAGGGCCTTGTGCTTGCAAGGCAAGCACTCTACCTATTGAACTATCTCCCCAGTCTCTAAGACTTCTATTTCTAAACCAAGACGGAACAGACACACCTCTCTATTCTTCTGGCTAAGCAAAATAAAAACCCAGATGTTACCTATTAAACCAACATCAAAAGACTAAAAGGCAGAAAGCAGAAGGGAAAAGGGTAGAGTTCTTGGGATGTTGAGGAAAAGCACAGCATTCATGCCCTGGGTTTCTTTTTGCCTCACATATCCTAGACAAGATACTAGACATGCCAGTAGCCTGGAACCAACAGGCAGACACAAAGAGGCACCAAGAAAAGCCTGATCTCTGTAGTCAAGGGACTCAGGAAGGGACAACCGAGAAAAAGAGAAAACTTCTAGATGATCACTGCTCTACAACAGCCACACACACCATGAAGCAGCCCTGGACCCATCCCAACCAGCAATGGCCAAGAAGGGAGCAGAAACCACCCCCCACCATCCCTCACCCCCACCATATACACACATGCATGTGCTTCCTGGGATGGTATCAGAAAAGTCTGGGTGAGGAGCTAGGGCTTTCACTGCTCTCCAGCAGTACCGAATCCCCTGCAACCCCGTCCCACACCTCGTGAAGTGTCAAAGGAGGCTGCATGGGAAGCAGTAACAGGGCATCTCTCCCTGTCCCAGTCAGCACAACCTCAGCAGGGACCAACTGACCTCCTGCCCTGCACAGTGGTGATAGGGATCCCTCTCTGCTGTGCATCAAGGGAAGTCAAGTGAGGACTTTAGACATCCATCCCATTCCCCACCTGGCAGTAGTGAGGTGGCACACCAGCCTCCTAGAATGGTGACAGAAAAGACTTGCTAAGACAGACAAGTAAATAATATCCAGTATTTTTAAGACCCCAAATGCCTTGGATACAATGAAAAATCACTCATCACACTAAGAACCAGGAAAAATCTCAACTGAGATGAGAAAAAAAATATCAAGAGATTTCAACATCAAGACAACTCAGATGTTAAAATCAACTGTAAGAATCTTTTTTTTTTTTGGGGGGGGGGGGGAGCAGGTGGAGGGGCAAGGACCAAACTCAGTCTTGCACATGCTAAGCAAGTGCTCTGCCATGGAGCTCAAACCCTAGCCCCTCTCTAAGACTCTTAAGGCAGCTATCATAAAAGTGCTTCAACAGGTAAGTATGTAAAAAATAGAAATCCCAAGCAAAGAAACAGAAGACACAAAGAAATAAATGAACATTTTAGAACAGAAAATACAACTGAAACAAACCCCCCTTAATACATAGCCCAAGAGCAGACAGGACCGAGGAAAGAATCAGTGCATCTGAAGGAAGACAACTGGAAATAATCCGGAGAACAGAAAATAGGTTGAGGAAGAAAAGTAACAGGGCCTCAGGGGTCTTTGGAAATATAAAATGGTCTGAGACCCAACATTCCTGCCATCAGCATCCCAAAATGAAAGGAGAAAGAGGGTAGGGTAGAGAAAGTACTAGAAGAAATGATGGCCAGGAGTCCCCCAAATGGGCAAAAAACATAAACCTACATAAAGGTTCAAGAAGTTGAGCAAACCCCAAACAGGAAAAACTCAAAGAAACCCATGCCAAGAAATGCCATAACTGAACCTCAAAAAACTAGAGACCAAAGAGAAAATCTTGAAAGTAGTCCAACAGAATGACACATTACCTACCCAGAAAAAAATAATTTGAATGACAGCAGATTTCTCATCAGAAACCATGGAAACCAAAGGAAGTGGGACAACATTTTTCAAGTATTAAAAAAAAGAATCCCTAATTCCATATATGGCAAAATTATCCTTAAGGAACAAAGGGAAACTCAAGAAATCCTCATAAGGAGGAAAATTAAGGGAACCTGTCATCAGCAAACCTAACCAAAAGTAATCTGGGAACATCAAAATGGAAGAAAGAACTGAAAGAGGAAGAAAAAAAAACCACAGAAATATTCTTTTCCTCTAGAGTTTTCCAAATTGCATTTCATGATTGAAGTGAAAAAGTATACCATTGTCTAATGTGGTTCTCAATAGAGAAGAAATATTTCAAACAATTAAATTAAAATTGAAAGAGAAGGTTTGTAAATGAGAGGCATCTGTACTTCACTTTAATAAATGTTGACACAAGTGGACTATTATATATACCACTAATATATCTGAACAGAGGATATACTCAAAAGCAGATAAATGGAATTTATGTGTGCGCACACACATGTGCGAAGTACTGGGATGAAAGCCAGGGGTACTCTACCATTCAGCTACATCCCCAGTCCATTCATCTATCTATCCACCCATCCACCCATCCATTCATCCATTCATTGATTTTTTGGAGGGCTGGGGATATAGCTCAATTGGTAGAGTGCTTGCCTTGCAAGTACTAAGGCCCTGGGTTCAAATTCCCAGCACTGAAAAAAAAAAAAAAAAAAAAAAATCAACACGCATTGATTTTTGGAGATGGGGTCTCACTAAGCTGCCCAGGCTGTCTCTGAACTTGGGATCCTCCAGTCTCTGCCTCACAAGTCACTGGGATTACAGACATGCACTACCACACACAGATCAAAATGTAATTTAAAAAATGCTGAAATAATCACATGATGTCAGGAAAAAGAAAAAAACAGAGGGAGCAAAAGGTAAAGAAAAATAATAGATTTAATTACATCTACTATATCACTAATCACATGAAACAGAAGTGGTCTACACCAATTAAGAAAGAGCTGATATAAAGACATGATACAGCTGAGTGTGGTGGTGCACACCTGTGGTCCCAACTACTCAGGAGTCTGAGGCAGGAGAATGGCTTGAGCCCAGGAGTTCAAGGCCAGTCAGTATAATGTAGCGTGACCCTGTCTAAAGTAAAGAGTACGTACACATATGATCCAATTGTGTGCCACAGACACCATCTAAAACGTCGATACCCACATAATGGAATCCTACTCAACAAAAGAAAAGAACAAATTACTGAAACCTCCAACAATTTGGATGGACCTCAAGGGCACCAAGTTGAGTGAAAAATGTCAATCTCTCACATACTATAGGTTCCATCAATAAAACATTTCCAATATGACAAAATCATAGTGGTGGACAACAGATCAGTGGTTGCCTGGAGTTTGGGATGGCAGGCAGGGTATAACTATGACGAAGGAGCACAGGGGAGATGACCATGAATATGAAGTAGTTGCCTGGCACTGGTTACAAGGATCTACACATGTGAAAAAATGAGTCCACACTAGTGACACCAATGTTGGATTCCTGACTTTGAGTCTGAACATTGCACATAACTGATCACAAGAAGTAGCCATGGGGGGGAAAATGGATGAAGATCACAGGGTCTCTGTACTACCCTGCAGTTTCCCATAATTCTGTAATTCTTTTAAAATAAGGAGGTGGGTGGGGAGCCAATCAATCAATGAAATAACAATTATTTTTAAAGGGAAAAAAAGAATTATGGAATTTTCATTGTCAAACAACTAGATGAACTTCATCGCACTGTGTGTAGTAAGGATCCAGAACATCCCGTGTGGCTGGAAGGATTCATCCACTGTGTGGGCAGCAAGATTTACTGGTAGGCTCAGGAGCAAAAGCCTAAAGCCTAAACTAATGTTTTGTTTTGGTGACACAAGTGAAGAAGAACTACAAGTAATGGGGAGCTATTAGATGCATTAGAATCTATTAGAAATGTAGTTGAAATTTGGAATTAGACTGTCCAGGTTCCTACATGACAGTTAATAAGCAGTTTGCTCTGGTCAAAAGACACTGTCCATTCAGTTTCCAGAAATGTGTGCAATAAAATTCTGGCTTTGGGATGTTTCAGTTTTTAAACATTATAATTTATAGTAAAAGTTGTTTGTCACTTTATCCTATTTATTATTTGTAAAATTACTTGTAAGAAAAAAATAGGTCAATTGGACCCAGAAAGTAAATACCTTTACTTAGCACACACCAAAATTCCAGACTCCAAGTAAGCAAGCAGCAACTCAGATGAACCACACAACTTATAGGAACAGTCCAGGCACAAGGAGCCACTCAGATCACATGAGGTAAGTTTCACATCAGTGTCACCAAGCTTCCAGATACCAACCAATGCCAACCTTGCAAGCAGGTCTTTCTGATGACAAGTAGTCTCTGATCTGTATGCTCTTTTCGCACAGCATGGATCCTATTTTAGCATTTCTTCTTTGCTCCCCCCTGAATGTTCTCATACTGCCTTTCAGGAGGCCAAACAAATGGTAGCAAAGGGTCAACTGAGGCAAATCATCTTACATTCTGAGTTATTAAAAATTTATCCAAAATGTTCATGAAACCAAACACTATTATCGAAAAGGGTAAGCTAATTATGATAATTATATAATAGAATATTATGGAACTGCTAAAATTCACGACATAGGAAACATTTGTACAGGATAAGCAACAGCATACAAAATGCACATCCTGGTGTCAGATTCTCCAAAGGATATTTATATATATAAAAGTTCTCACACTTTTTGGACTTAGACTCCTGTTTGCACTCTTTTAAATTAGTGGACCCCAAAGCTCTTTTGTTTGTATGAATTATATTTATCAACATTTACCATGTCAGAAATACCAATAAGCTTACAAAATATTTATTTAAAAAGCATTTAAAAATTAATTACATTAGCATAAGCAGCATGGTGTGAAAACAACTATTTTCTAAAACAAAAAAAAATTTTAGTGAAAAAGATGACTTTCTCAAATATTTTTAATGGCTGGCTTGAAAGGGAAGAGTTAAATTCTTGTATCTGTTTCTGCTATTTTCATAAGACTGAAAAAGGCAAATAATATCCTAGCATTATTATGAAAATAGTCTTGATTTCATAAACCTCCTGAAAGAGTCTAGAGATCCCCTCCCGTCCTTTTACATTGTTTGGTGCTTTGTTGTATTTTGGCATGGGATTATAGGGGTTGTGTGCTTTTTGTTTTTTTGGTTCTGGGGATTGAACCCAGAGGCCATATCCCTAGCCTTTCCATTACTTATTTTCAGACAGGGTCTCACAGAGTTGTCCAGGCTGGCCTTGAACTTGCAATCCTCCTGCCTCAGCCACCCAAGTACCTGGGCTTACAGGTTTGTCACCATGCCCAGCAAGATACACTTTGATGATTACTAGTCCAGAAAAATGAAAAATACCAAAAATGAGCCAGGATTGAGGCGCTGGGTTCAATTCCCCAGTACTGAAAAAAAAAAAAAAAAAAAAAAATCACATTGATCTAACTATGAGATTGAGTTCCCTAGCACTTTAAGACTTTCATGCACTTGAGATCTATTAAGAAAGACTGATCAACTGTCTCTTTGTTATGCTATGCTTATCCACTACTGGTTAAGAGTACAATGTACCTTTATCCACATATTTCATCAGACAATTTCCAAAATCTGATTGGCAGTCTTTCTAAAGTAGCACCAAAAAAAATCAGTTAGCTAATGTTCTGTAATAACCCAATGTTCTCAATTTAGTCTCCTCTAATATGTCAGCCATGAATAATTTCCTTTCAGAGTTAAGAATACATCAAGCCTAGATTCTAGACAACCTCTGAGCATAGCACATGCTTAAGAAGCTTTCCAACCTGGAAAAATTAGATTAGGAGACTCTTTTAGGGAATGGATGCTAGCCAACTAAGCTGCACATGAGTCCAAGTCCAAGGGCTACAACTGTCAGCTTTAATACATCAACAAGAAAGGCTGCTGGCCAACTTGGCAAAGGTGAGGTCTAACTGATAGCCCCTCTTTAGATCTTGTTTTAAAGTTAGGCCCTTATTTATAACACCACAGATGTTAAAGACTTTTTTTTTTAAGGTCAACATGGCAAAAGCCATGATTTTTATATGTATTTAGAGCTTGAGGAATCCTAGGTGTAATGGATCTCAACCCTGACCGAATACCAGAATCACCTGGAGGGACATTCAAAAACTGCCCAAGGGACTTCTAACTTCTGACATAACAGAGAGGAGGCCCACAAAGTCTCTCCCCAAAAGGCAACTATAAAGCTTGTCAAGAGAATCCAAAACCACCATTTTGGTACTGTGGAAATCAACCAAGGGCATTCAACAGACTGAGACATATTTATTCGTAAAACTACTGAGCTTCCGGTAGGAACAGCACAAAGTCTGACTGTCTTGCCAGGACTGCCCTCATCCCTCCCCAGCTGTGGTCACTTCAAAGGTCAGCAGGGTGGGGCAGGTCTTAAAAATCAGCAGCTTCACTCGTGCTGCCAGAGAGGACTCATCTGACTTGGGGTGTTGCCAGTCCAAGTGACAAGTGAACGGGAAGGGCCAGCAGCTCTGCTAGCCTGAGGTTAGAGTTCTATTTGGAGCTACTGCTCTATCTGGGGTGAGCAAGGGGCTGGCACACCAGCCAAACACTTAGCAGGCAGCTCCAGGAAGGAGACAGTGTCAGGGGCTCACAGAGTTCTTGATACCCCAGGTGGACAGCAGGCTACGCACACTCACAGCGGACCCACGCAGATCTGGCCACAGAATTACCCCACACAGGAGAGGAAGCCAGAGGAAATTCAAGGTGGGGCAGATGTGAAACAGCTCAGGGTGGGGCTTTGGCCCAGTCCACACATCTCCATCAGCAGAGAATGAGCCTTCCAGGCTTCCAGTGTTTCTCTCCAACCTTCAACCAGTCTTTGGCTGAATCTGATACTATGCAGACACCAGGGCAACTCCGCTAGGAAACCAGACTCAACGATAAAAACAAATGAAAACCAAAGGGCAGAGACAGCACAGTCAGATATCATAGGTGAGACAGACTTCGGAGATTTGGTTCAATCCAGTTCTAAATAACTGAGCTAACAAAACCACCACCACCACCTTCTTCAGGGGCACAAAAAAGAAATCCAGACCACAGCACTATATTACCTAAAATAGAGTAGTTAACAAAACTTTACAAGATAGGCAGAAGGAAAAAAAAAGAACGAGTGATCTCTACTCAGAGGGAAATAAGCAGCAGCAATAGAAACGGTCTCTGCGTGTTCCCAGATGCCAGAGTTAGCAGAAGACGACTTCAAAACAGCTACTATAAATATGTTAGAAGAACCAAATAAAACCATGTTTAAGGAACATGGAAACAAGAAGAGTGTGATCAAACTGACTCAAAAGAAAATAAAGAGACAGCAAATGTAAAACAAAATGGAAATTCTGGCATTGTTACAGCAACTAAAATGAAAATTTCACTAAAGATGCTCAGCTACAGATTTTTAGCTGCAGCCTCAATGACCTGGAAGTTAGATTAATACAAAGTATCCAACCTGAAGAACAGGAAGGAAGGAAAGAAGAAACAGCCCCTTCAATATATGATGTCAAGTGTGTCTAGAGAAGAGAGAAAAATAGTACAAATAAAATATGAAGAAAGTAATGGCTTGCCACAACCTAGGAACGGAGGCAGCTCCTTAACTTGATGAAGAATACCTACAAATGAAACATTTATTACTCTTATTGATGAGAAACCAGACTTTTCCCACTAAGATCAGAAACAAGGCAAGCAGATCTGCTCTCCTATTTAATATTGTACTGGAAGTTCTGGTTAATGAAAAGAAAAAAAAAAAAAAAAAACACAAGGAAGGGAAATAAAAGATGTTCAGGGCTGGGGAGATAGCTCAGTCGGTAGAGTGCTTGCCTTGCAAGCACGAGGCTCTGGGTTCGATCCCCAGTACCGCAAAAAAAAAAAAAAAAAAAAAAAAAAAAAGATGTTCAGACTGAAAAAGAGGACATAAAACTGTGCATATTTGTCTATATAGAAAGTCCCAAAGAATCAACAACTAAACATCCACCTAGAACTAAGAAGCAATTATAGGAAGGTTGTAGGACACAAGGTTAAAAAACAAAAATCAATTGCTTTCTTATATACCAACAATGAACAAGTGGCACCTTAAACTAAGAACAGTATCACTTAACACTAGCACAAAAGGGGTATAAATCTAAAAAAATAGGTACAGAAAACTTCAAAATCCTGCTGAAATAAAGACCTAAATACAGATATTTCATGACATTAGTTTTTCCCAGGTTAATCTATAAGTTTTTGTTAATGATAAAACCAAAAGTTAATTCTTTAGAAAAATCTTTTCCTAGAGAAAAACCTTGGCTTTTTGCCTAACTAGATAAAACCCTCATGAAACTTTAAAAAGATGCATTAAAGGCATTTGACATAATCCAGCACTCACTCATGATTTAAAAAAAAAAATTTTTTAATAACAAACTAGGAACTTCTGAGTTCCATGATGGCAAATTCCTCAACATGATAAAGGGTACCCATATTTTTATAATTCACATCGAATTTAATGGGAAGAAGGCAAGGGTGTCCACTCTTGTCACTTGTACTCAACATTGTACTAGAGTTTCTAGCCAGCACAATAAAGACAAGAAGAAGAGCAGGAAATAAAAGATTTTTTTTTAAAGTGTCTAAGGCTGGGGAAGTAGCTCAGTGGTAGAGCACTTGCCTAGCATGCACAAAGCCCTGGGTCAATTGCCAGCACTGCAAAAACAAAACACAAGTTTATCAAGGCGGGGAAGAGGTCATGTACAAAGAAGAGGATTCAGCTCAACAGCCATTAGAAGGCAGAGCTGCCAGAAGACATGGAAGGCATGTCTTAAACTTTCAGAGGATACACATTTTCAGCCTAAAATTCTTTACTCAGCCGTCAACCAAATGCGAATTTGGACGCATACCTATTTAGGAAGCTAATGGAGAACATGCTCCAATGAAGACAGGAATAAGAAAGAGACACAGGATCCAGAAAGCAGGGGATCCCAAGACGAGAGCAAAAGAACCCCCAGGAAAACACAAAGGATGGTCCCAGAGGACGGGAATGCCACCATTTCCAGCTGGAGGACAGAGCTTCAGGAAGAAACAAGGAAAGAAAACAAACCTGATGTTATCTGGTACATTAGAGCATTTGGAAAGAACTGATAGGTGACGCATCTGAAGAATCCACTGGGAAAAGAGCAGACCCATAACCATACAAGAGAAGGAAGAGATAGCCATTAACACCAAGAATGCAAACTGCTGTAAATACCGGAGAGGTGAGAGTACCATACAGGGTTTACTCATTCATAACAACATCAACATGGAATAACACCCTAGCTAAACATTATAGGGAAACAAGTGGGCAAATTCTCATCTGCGAAAGGAAGTTCACTGAAAACAAGCAAGTAGCAGCGCTTTATGAATATAATTTAGAAATACGGAAATACCAAAAAGAACACTTGCCTCTATCATTTCTTCAGCATGGGTTTTCTAATGTTCTTCCTTCCTCTCTCACGGCTTCCCCTACACTTGAACTGCCAATAGTAAGAGCACTCAGCCCTCGGGGTTACCCCATCCATCCCCAGGGTTCGGAGTCCATCTACATGCCAATCACACCAAAACTCACATCTCAATTCATGGCGAAACTCTTGATGTCCACCTCTAAAACCTGTTTTTCTCTAAGCCTTCCCAGTCTTAATAAACAGCACCACCATCCTTCATCTCAGACAAAACCTAAGAACCATCCTTGACCCCTCTAGTCCCTCTACCTCCTCTCCAATCCAACAGCACATCCAGTCAGATCTACCAAGATTCTGGTGGGATCTGTCCACATCAATGTGGCTAACCCAAAGGAGAAAACCCTTGAGAGGAACTTCCCTATTTCCACTTTGCCTCCTTAGCAGCAGAGACCTCTCTAAAAAGTAAACTGGATCAAAGCTCATTCCTGGTGCACACCCTCCAAGACTTGCCACTGTGGGATCAAGTCCTCTAAAGGCCACAGTACTCTGCCCCACAGTTACCATTCCAGCCTCGCTCCCACTAAACTCCCTGCGCATCTCATGCCATGGCTTGGCCACACTTTCTTTGCACTCTTTCAACATGCCTTGCTGATTCCGCCTCAGGACTTCAGTACCTGCTCCTCACTGCTTCTCATCAGCGAGGCCTCGGTTCTCCTCAGAGGCCGTGTGGCTGCACCTGCATCTTCGCAGCCTTCACCACAGCAGCTTCGATGTCCATATCTGTTTCAACATGAAACAAGTCTATCTAGTTGCTCGACTATCATTGTGTAAGCCACCCCTCCAGGACTTCCATAAACAGCTCTATGACAGCAAGGATGTCCTCTGTCATGTTTACCACCACGACTCCAATGTAACAGCACTTTGACAAACACTAGATAAGTGGACAAATTACCTGAGTTCAAGAGAAAAAGGAATGTGAAGAAAAGCTCCTCACAAATCAAAGAGTACCAGGCCAATAAACCACTAATGTCCTACACCTGGGATTAGTAAATTTCCCTCCAGACCTAACCGTTATTGCAGTAGGTGAAACTCGAAGACCAATAAAGTCATTGTTCAATTACTCCTCTCCATTTTAGCACATTAGTTTCTAGGGACCATACCAAAGGAACACAAGAGGCACAATTTACACACAGGAAGGAAGTTCCCTTGAGGAAAGTGACAGGAGAACATCAGGAGCTCCCATTTCTACTTTATCTTTCATCCTGGTTTTCAGAGAGGGACCTCCAAGTCACCTTGACTCCTGGGTCCAACCAGGTCAGAAGGGGTGACCTTTCCTTGAGAAGAGGATTTATTAAGCTGCTACATCTTAGCATACTAAAAGAAAACTGCCTTTCATTACTGCCTCAGCAAAGTGCTTGTCACCACCTCAGGAAACATGTGTCCCCTCCCAGCTGTCTGTACTCCCAGCTGAAAGCATTAATTCCAACAGGTGTCATGTCACATGCGTGACTGGTTGATTGGATCACGCACCCCCTTAGGTTCACAAAGACTCTGAATCGAGGTTCTAGATGGTGGCACACTTCACTTCCCAGCATGAATGAACCAATTCCACAGCCAAGCCCAGGTTTCCTGTCTCCTCTGAACACAGCCAATCACGCCCGGCCACTGTGGCCCACCACGTCAATAGACACCTCTGCTTAGGATAGTTCCAATTTATAACTGCTACTGCAGCATTAATTGTTAAGAACATGTCCTCTGCTCTCAAGTACCCTAGATTGGGAAAAAAATTATATGATCCGTGTAACTATAGAGGGAAAAAAAATAACATCCATTAAAAACTATCTATACTCAAATAACTGATTGACCATGGTGTAGTGTGAACATAATGAAAATTAATAAAATTCCTATTACTAGATGCAAAGAACTAAACTTAAAAATGATTAAGACAATGTGGACATTGAATGGACTGAGAAAAATACAAAAATATTGATACTGCATCCTAAATGTTACCTACCATGTACACAGAGACAAAAAGCCTTATCTACTCTTCTATGCCATGGCCTACACCATAAAAGATAAGCTTCTGAATGAACAAGGATGAAAACTTTACACATTAATACCCAGTCTAGAGGGACCTGAACTAGACTCCTGCTAGCAACTAGAGAACAAAATGGTATAAAAAGTGGTTATAGAGAGGTTGGGGTTGCGGCTTGGTGGTAGAGCACTTGCCTAGCATATATGAGGCACTAAGTTCAATTCTCAGCACCACATAAAGGTATTGTGTCCATCTACAACTAAAAATGCTTTTTTAAAGTGGTTATAGTTATAGAATGATGTCACAGAAAATGGCGGGATGGGATCCGCTGGGGTGCTTCTCTCTCCAGAAACACCACAATGTGAGGGGGGTGGGAGAAAGCTGGGGTGTGGCTCAGGTACATCCTAGGCATTTGCCTAGGATGTGTGAGGCCCTGGATTCCATTCCACAGGGGGTGGGGCGCAGAATACCTGCAGTATAAACTAGTTGTCCAAAAGGTTTAAAACACACAAAACCATATATACACACAAACATGAATATAAGTTATAGATATTCACATTCATAAAGCAATGCATAAAACAGACTGGGAGCATGCACAGGTGTGATGTAGTCGCCTCTGTCTGGGAAGGACAGCAAAGGGGACACTGGATGATGGATGTTGGATCTGTTGTGCTATGCTCATTAAAAAAGGAGAGAATTTTAAAAGTAAATATGAAAAAACCTGGGTAATGGAAACACAGGTTTTCTATATCACTTACTATATTTTCTGAATAATTTTACATTTTTTAAAGTGAAGTGTGATGGGGACATGATCTCTGCCCTTAAGAAGTTCATTGTTTTATCTCAGTCCAAGTTCAGTTTTACTGGCTAATAAACACTACTTCTTTTTATAAACATTCTCGCTCACAAACTTCCCAGTGAATATCTGTTCCCAAATGTCAAACTCTATAATTTGCAGGATCTACCTTCTTATAGGGAGAACAAAAAAAAAAAAAAAAAAAGTTGCTTTACAGAACTTTTTTCAATTTTTATAATTTCCCCATGATTATTGACAATAAAATAAGTGGGGAAAACAAACTTTTTTAGAGCTGGGGATGTGGCTCAATGGTAGAGAGCTTACCTAACATGCACAAAGTCCCAGGTTCAATTCCCAACAACAGAACTTCCTTTAATTTTTAAAAAGTCTCAAGAGAGCCATTTTCCAAAATGACAGAATGAACTACAAAAGAAACAAGGTCCCCACTCACATTTCATCCCAATGAACACTGTCTACACCGGCCCTGTCTCATCCTTGTCAAGCCACCAAATCCTACGATTTCAGAGCAAGCCTGGTCATATGTGACCTCTGGAGTATCTCCTCAGTGCTGTAATACAAAGTGTGCAGTGAGTGCTAGAAGTCCAAATGCCCCACCCTCAACATGACTCTCAGAAAACAGTTTCAGAGTAACAGAAGTTCCACACTGCACACCTGCCTCTTAAAGTAACACAAGTTCCACACTGTATACCTGCCTCTCTACTTTTAGCAGTGCTGCCACTGTGGGGGTTTATCAACTCTAACAGACCCAAGCATCAGTCAAGTCCACAGAACCCTCCCTGAGAAGACTTCAATGCCAAGGTTACTGCAGAGTGTGCAGTTGACTACAGGCTCCTTTTCAGGTCCAAGATAAAAATAAATGTAAGGCTAGTGAGGTTCTCTAAATTTGGTACAGTCAATGTGCTTTATTTTAATCAAAAGCCACAAGATTTAGGTTTATTGTTTATGTATCAAAATAATAAACATGACAGTCACTGTGGCGCATGCTTGTAATCCCAGCATCTCGGGAGGCTAAGGCAGGAAGACTGCAAGTTCAAAGCCAGCCTTGGCAACTTAGTGAGGCCCTAAGCAACTTAGTTTAACCCTGTTTCAAAATAAAAAAAAATAAAAAGGCCTGAGGATGTGGCTCAGTGGTTAAGCACCCCTGGTTCAATCCCCAGTACCAAAAAAAAAAAAAAAAAAAAACCCAAAATCCTGAAACCCAGTTTTCTGTGTATTACTGAAAGGGAAAAAAGGTTACATCCATCCTAAACTTTGGCACACATTTTGCTAAAACAACAGTTTAATGGTTGTGTTTAGTAACGAAACAAAAATCCCCCATTCATCACTCAAGTTAACATAACTTTTCCAAAAATACCAGCAATAATATAAACACTTCGATTTAAAAGGAACACTCATAATTCATAAGACTTAAGTATCCTTTAACAAATGGCAGCATAAATTGATTTTTTATTCTAAAGTCAAAATTAAGCTGGATTTTTGCTGAATTTCTTAAATTAAAACTGCATACTTGGGCTGGGGTTGTGGCTCAGTGGCAGAGCACTTGCATAGCATGTGTGAGGCACTGGGTTCGATTCTCAGCACCACATATAAATAAATAAAATGAAGGCCTATTACCAACTAAAAAAAAATTAAAAAAAAAACTGCATACTTTTTCTTTAAAGGGGGGGGCGTGACTAAACATGATCAAAGAAAGCGGTTTTGACCAAAGCATAGATAGAAGTCCCATTAGGTGACAGACAATGGGAGGCTTCCAGAAACTTCTCTAAGGGGACACATTTGGTAGCCCCACTGCTGCACTGAAGTTCGTGCCAGGTTCTGTGAGCTGAGGCAGGGGAACAAGCCACAGAGTCAGTGGTGCCTGGTTCAGTCCTGGTTTCTACCACTCTCCATTCAGCGGTTGGCCAACTGCCTGAACATCCTCACAGCAACTTGGAGACTAATGCCTGCTTCCCAGAGCTGCTGAGAGGACTGAAGGCAACCAGGACAAAAAGGTGGTCATCAGATGCTATCCTCCACTGTTCCCGCCCAGCACGATGCTTTAGTTTCAGTTTTGAAACTGCAGGTTCACTTCTCCTGAAAGGGCAGCAGCACTGGGCTGCTCAGGAGTCTCATCAGTCCTCCATTTCTCTGCAAAATTGTTTGCAAACAAGCACAACTTTACTACAGATTAAAAGTAAAAGGGGGGAGAAAGAAACAGATAAAAGATTTGGGAGACAAAAGCAACTATGAGGGACAAACAAAAATAAGACTCTACACCACAAATCCTGCAGGTCACGTTTTAAGCTTAACTACCCTGACTTAACACAAGCACACACAGAAGGAACGGACACAGCAGCACGTCCCTGGGCGTCCAGTCTAAAGACTGTAGTTCCTGGAACACTGACTTCCTTTTTTCTGTAACTCACACAAAATTCCAGGGGAAGGAAAGATGAGGGGTACTCTGAGACAGTGGCCACTCTCCACACAGAAGACTACGGGGATGAACAAGGTGAGTTCAAGAGATAAACCAGCTGGCACATGCTTCCCTGTCCCACACAGCTTTCTCCTTTAAGTAACGAGTTCCAGGCGGCCCAGCTCACCTACAGAGTTCCAGTCCTACCAGAAGACCCTTTAATGAGCTGGGTTTCATCACACACAGCAAAGTCCTAGAGATCAATGAAACCTCATCCCCAGAGCAAAGTTGGGGGCAGCAACGTGACTGGTTCAGCTAACGGCCAACCAATGACGTTTCCTAGAGCAACACTCTTTCCATCAAGTCTCATGAGCATCCAACTTTGGTCTCTAATTCATATGGGAAGGAACTAGGACTCTTAAGGCATAACTAATTCCACATTTTCTGGTAGGAAAATAAAAGGATGGGCCTGGGAGCACAGAAATAGGACAAGAAAGCAGAGACACTGTGGAAAGTTTCAGTGAAAGTTAAAACAGCAAAGAGGACAGCCTAAGAGGACCCTCGCAGCCAGAGGGTGACAGTGTGGACACGAAAAGAAAACAACTATGATTAACAGAGACAAACTGTGGTACAAAAAATTTAAATATCAAAAAAGTTTGAAATGCAAAAAAAAAGGCAAAGATTATGGTGTTTTGTATGTTAATTTGAACAAGAAGATGTCTATGTACTTGAGTATTTCTGTCTTCCAATAAGTATATGTGCTTAAAAATACAGATAAAAACTTGTATCTATATGTGCATACCAAAAATGGGAGGGAAAAACAGATTCTCGGCAAGTCCTCATTTTGGAATGAAGAATCCTAACAAAAATGGGGAAATATAAGTTTAAAAAAAATTTTTTTTCAATTATCTGTTCTAAAAAGATCAAGTTTCCAGACCAGTTCCCTTATCTCAGACCAAGAAAATTCGAGATGATCTCCCAATCGGAAGATTCTAACAGGAATGCTGAAGCTTGTGACACTCTACCAAGGCAAAGTAAGGCCAAGAGGACAGTACGGAATCCTTTTCCTGAAGGGAAAACACCACATGGCAGCAACAAATTTGTCTGATCAACAAGAGCTCTGAGGCCTTGTAATACGTGTGTTTAGTTGTGAACAAAGACCGGTGCTAGATGTCCTTTACAAGTACCAGAAATAATCAGCTTACACAGAGGAAGGGTTTACTCTGGTGCAGCTTTAGGTTTCAGTCAATAAATGGCTGGCCTGTGCTTTGGGCCTGTGGTGCAGCAGTGCTTCATGGCAGGAGCATGTGGTGGAGCAAGCGTGCCCACCTCATGGCTGGGCAGCGCAGGAGAGAAGAAGGGTCAGGGTCCCACAGTTCCCTCTGCAGCTCACCCTCAATGACCTAAAGACCTCCTAGGCCATCTCATCTCTTGAAAATTCTACCACCTCCCAACAGTGCCAGCTGGGGACCAAGCTTTTACCATATGGACCCTGGGGGACATTTAAGAGCCAAACTATACAGGACCCAGTCAGACAAGAGACTCAGAAGAGAATGACCTGGAGAGAAGCAACCAGGTCCCCTGCCCCACTCAGCCCTCCCAACCACCCTGATCCTGACTGGCATTTGTTCTCAGAAGACCACCACACCCATTTTTTCTAGTCTGTTGATTTCTAAAACTCCCAGAAATGTATAAAAGTATCAATTACCATAATCATAGGAAAGTTCAGAAATGAGGAATGAAGCTCACAGTACTGACGGTTTCAAATAAGTTAAAATATAAATATGGTAAGTTCTGCAATATTTGTACTTTTGTCTACTGATTAAAGGCTTAAAGTTCAAAAGAATGCATTTTACTTTTAAGTAAACTCTAAAAGAAAATAGACATGTGCAGGTACATGTGTAAATGGTGTGCTGGTAACAACCAAAAAAATAATAATAATGTACCCAGTCTAAAAAGGGTTTTTATAGGAAGTAAAAATTTAAGATAAATCAGATGACAAGGCACTCTCCACGATAGAGTTCTCCAGAGCCCTTCAGGTCTTTACGCCATCATACCAGTTCCTGGAGCTCAGAGAAACTTCCAGTCCCTCTCCCCTTTAAATCAGAAGCTTCCAGAGTTCCTGTTCCCTGCACACTCCCTTGGTCTCCCCTCCATTTCTGTGCACTTTGGCCTCTGATACACCAAAACCCTGTGGTCCACCAGGCCACCCACCTCCGGGTCACCAGGCCCAACTCTTCCACCATTCAATATGCTGCCACCTGCACACACCTTGGTTCAATCCAATGTCTACCTTCTCTGTCATTATAGGTATTCCTCGGTGACTCCTGGCAAGAGATAACTTTCTCCCTCTAATTCCTAATCACCTTTTAACAACTCAAATGTCACTCTCATGAGAAACCTTTCCAGAACACCTCATCAGAACGAACAATCTTTCCCTAAGAAACATCACGGCCCTCCGCCCACGCCTAGGAATGACACCGGCAGCACAGCACACACCAGTCACCTGTCCTGCTCTTGCACTGTGACTTCCTTCACAGGTAGGCTCTTCTGTCTTTGTCATCTCGGCCTTCCCTGGTCCAGTGCAAGGGCACACAGCTTTCTATGAATGTTGGAGGAAGGCTAAACACAAGCTGCAATGAAGAAACAAAACCCAAGATCTGGTTCCTGCAGAGAAGCACCACGAGCAAGACCCGCTTCTAAAAGCTGCTGCTGCCCCAGAGACTTCTAGGAAAAGCATCCAGAGAACTGTGAACCAACGGGCACTCAGGAGTGCTGGATGCCCGACTGCAGCTCGTTACGAGGAGAGGCACACTTAGAGCTTGTGCACTTTTCTCTACTTCAACTAAAACATTTACTGAATTATCCTGAAGATAGAAATGTTTACACCTGTTGAACAGAAAATGGAGTTGTATGCCAATTTCCCACCCTCTTGGCTAGAAAGTTCTCTCATACCATCACAACTGTGGAGGGGGAAAACAACCTGGCATGTGACCATTTACTATTTTTTAATCTGGAAAAATAAACTTAAAAAAAAAATGAACACCAACTATAAATTGCTGTTACTTTCTAGTTTCCTGCTGGGAAAATAAATAGAGCTTTTTAAAAATTAAACTACCTTTTAATCCTTCAGTTTCAAAAACTGAAACTTAACTTTCACAGGCAAGCAAAATGTACATTAGCAAAAAGGTATGACTCTACTTTTCCTGAATAAATTTAAATCTAAATGTTAATCAAGTCAACTCTATCCCCATACTTTCATGTTTACAACATAAATGTCAACTACAGTTTTTCTTCCAAAATTGTTCTTGATTTCCCACAGAAATTAATTAGGTGACTATTAAAAGTTTAAAAAATGTAAACTAGATTTCCATTATCTGAGGCCCAGCACAATGCCTAGAATATGTACTAAATAAAAATAAATAAGCACTAAAGCACTTATAATGAATATGAATAAAAACCTAAGTGCCCCTGGAGAGATGAGTGGTTGAATAAATTTAAATGCATCTACACCATGAAGTATTATGCATTTGTTAAAAAAAAAAAAAGAAGGTATCAATAAATGAATATGGAGTGATTTCCAGGATATACTACTAAGTGAAAACTGCAATGGATAAGAGCATCTACCGCATGCCACCGTTCACGTGAGAAGGAAGAAGACATGAGGAAATGCAAAGCTACCTGGCTCAATTTGTGCAACAAGAAATCCAGGAAGGATAAACCAGTAAACTGTGATACTGAATACATACAAGACAGACAGAAACTTGGTAGGTGGGAGGGAAGAATGGAAATGGAATACCTCTCAGTATGCTTTTTTTTTTTTTCCAGTTCTGACTCAATGAAGATGATGTTTCACATATTGAAAATGTAAATAAATTCAATTAAACAAGGTGTTAGGGAAATCCAAAATAATACAAACAGTAATAAATGGGCCTAAATGCATGCATTAGAAATGAATAACATAAGCACAGAGAAGAGGAAGTGACTAAGATAAAAAGTAGGCCAAGTAACTTTAGAAAACAGCAGTTGACTATGTTTTACAAGACAAAATATAAAAATAACTGTGTACAAAAACAGTACCCTGGTAAATTTACTTTTCACTTGGGTTATGGTTAGCAATTCTGAAACTACTGTACATATGTACTGGGTATAAGTAATGACACTGGGATAGGAAGAGTCACGTTTTGTGAAGAGACTGGCCTGACAGGGGAAAGAGGACACTGGGGTGGACACTATAGGTACTACCGAAGAATCTGAGCAACTGCTAAGAACATGTAGTGCTCAGGATTTTTTTAAAAGATATACAGATGGACAGGGACATAGACAGACATGTGTATACACACATTTCCCTGCTGTCCACTGAGAGGGACTGGATGTGGTAAGAGCACAATAGGATGGGACAAAGGAAGTAAAGGCTCTTGGAGAAATGACTGCACCCAAGGCTGGAGTGCAGAAACTTCCAGACAAGCCTGGAGTACATTACAGCATCATAAAGTAAATGTCATCTCAAAACATGGCAGGAACTAGATAAAGGTAGGGGTTACGCAGCATTGTGAATGCCCCCTGGCAGAGGGGCAGACTTCAATAAAATAATCCAGCAAGTCACTAAACAAGTCAGCAAATAACAAGGTTCATGGGTGGGAGAACCTCAGTATCCAGAGTTGCTAAAATATATTTTTCTAAAAATATTCATTAGCCAATAAAACATGATGTGCAAAGAAACTGCAAAGTATGACCCATACACCAGATAAACAGGCAACAGAAACTGCCTATGAGTACAACTAGATGGAAGACTTCAGAGCATGTTCCAGAACTCAAGGAAACCTTAAAGAAGTTAAGAAAGGCATGGCAATGTGGGATTGAATACAGAATACTAAGAAAAGGCCACAAATTTTAAGAAAGAACCAAATAGAAATTCCACAGTTGCAAAGTACAATAACAGAAGGAATTTTATGCGTCAAACTTGACTGGGCTAAAGGATGCTCAGATGGCTGGCAAGACATTATTTCTGTACATGTCTATGAAGGTGTTCTAGAAGAGATTAATATTTGAATTGGTAGGCTGAGAAAAGATGATCTCTCTCCAATATGGGTGAAAATCATCCAACATATTGAAGGTCTAAAGAGATAATGGTGGATAAAGGGCAAATTTGTTTCTAAGCTGGGACATCGGATCCTCAGATGTTTCTTCGCCTGGTTCTTGGGTCTTTGGCCTTAAACGGGAACTTAACCTTCAGCACTTCTGGTTTCCAGGTGTTTGGACTCAGATTAAATTATACCACCAGATTCTTGGTTTTCCAGCGCACAGGTGGTGATCATGGGACTTAAGGCCACAATCATCACAACACAATTCCTATGATAAATGTCCTCAAGATATAATTTGTATCTTAAATGTTCTCCAAAGACCTCCACGTTAAAGGCTTTGTCTCCACTCTGTGGCACCTTTGGGAGGTGGTAGAACCTTTAATAGGCAGAGTCTTGTGGAAGTAATTAGGTCACTGCCCTTGAAGGAACTTTTGGGCTCCCGGTCCCAACCCTTGCTTCCTGGCCACCATAATGTTAACAGGCCACCTCTGTCATACACTCCTCTGCCAAGATGGACAATAAGACCTCCAAAGGCCCAAAGACAACAGGGCCAAGTGATCATGGATGAACCTCTGAAACCATGAGTCAAAGCAAATCTTTCCCTCTTATAAGTTTATTTTCTTGGGTTATTTTGTCTTGGTGATGAAAAGCTAACTGTATAGCTATAGATAGTATATATACATATGCACACACACATATGTATATGAACATGGGTATATATATAACTGTGTGTATAAGGCAACATTGCTCATCTATAAGAATAAATGAGATCCTGATACATGCCACAACATGGGTGACTCTTGAAAACATTAGGCCAAGTGAAAGAAGGCAGTCACATTATACGATTTCATTTATACCAAAGTCCAGAAGAGGGAAAGCTACGGAAATGGGAAGATTAGTGGTTGCCTAGAGTAGGCGGACAAGAAGGTGAGAACCAGGGCAATGACAGCTACAGTGGACAGGATTTCTGTGAGGTGATGAAAATGTTCTAAAACTGACCGTGGTCATGGCTGTACACACCTGTTAGCATACCAAAAAACACTGAACTGTGCAATTTAAAAGAGTGAAATGTAATTTTTCTTAAATACATTTTTGCTGAAGGAAGCATTTATATACCAAATGTTTACTAAACATGTATTAACCACCAAACACTGGGTCAGATATAATACCAGTCCTGGTCCAGGGATCTATGACTACTTAGTTTTGCCTGGTTTCTGGATTGTGCCCGACCGAAGCAGGAGGTGCATTAGGATCCCTACCACCAGCAGAAAGTGAGACATGTAATTATTCTTGTCCCACTCTCATAGTACCTACCTACAACTCTCCCAAATTATGCATCCCACATAATTCGAATTCTGCCTTATTTTTAGTGGAGGTCCCATGTAACCTGCTGAAACTGGTACCCTGCCCAGTTTCCCTAGCAGGGTTCTGGACATCCTCCTCAACCTCTGCCAATCTCATGGGTCAGCTCCTTATTCTTGCAGGTGGCGAATAGAGATGGACAGGAACTGTACTGCGATTACCAACTCAAGACAGTCTAGGAATCCCATGTGGCAGGCGTGATGAGTGTCTTGTGACTCCAAAGCATGACTTCAGAACCTGTAGCTGTACCTGCAGCTCACTGCACCTGGTATGTCCTCTGCCTGGCCTGCCCTTCACATTCATCATTCCCACTCTATTCCTTTGTGAGGCACCAGAAGAATTAGCAGCCTCTGTCTGTGCTCTTCTGGGTGGTAGACAGATAGCTACCAGGCTAAGCTCTGAAATCGCCTACCTGAATTCAAACTTCAACTCCACCACTTAATGTATGACCAGGGTAAGCACCTCAGCCCTGCCTTGGTCTTACCAACTACAGAAAGGAGGTAAAAATATTTAGAGGCTGTTATGAGGATTAAATGAGATACAAATGTTTGGAACAGGACAAGCACCGTGACCGCCTCTACCGCATTCTGATGGCACACTTGTTTACATGCATCTTTCCTGCCAATCCCTATTCAAAGACATGTCATTTCTTATTTCATGTTCACAGCATATAATACAGTGCTAGGCACAGGGGAGGTACATGTAAAAGGCCAGTGAATAAAAAACAAAAACTCTTAGTCCAGTCATGTCAAAGGTTATTGAAATCACACTTTCAAAATAAAAATGAGAGCACATGGTTTGTGTGTAGTAGAATGGAATATGGAAAAGCAGGCCTGCCCTGGAAAATCCAAGCTGTCTAACTGCCTGAATTATCTAGAAAGAATCCAAGGGCTTGACAGTGAAGAGTGGTTACATAAACGACAGCAATTCAACACAGGGGATTTCAACCAACTATAACAGGAGGCCTGTGCTAATCCCTCAAAGTATGGACAAAACACTGAGCAGAAAAACAGCAGAAGAGTACGTACAGAAGATGCAGAGTCGTTCAGAGTCATGATCAAAGAGAACAGGCTGTGTGTCTGATACTACAGAGAAAGATCCTTTACATTCTTTGAATTAATTTTGATCCTACAGACAGCTTAGTAAGAAACTAATAATGCTTCTGATGCCTTTACCTAAGAAACAGATGGAGGGCAGGGAGATACCAAAACTTTAGAGCTCTTACGTGAGATACAGGGAGAAGAGTCACATTTCTCCATTACTATTTCTGAACAGGTAAGTTTCCTGATAAGAAAAAACCCACCTGCTATTGTTAGTCAATTCTCTTATTCCTAGTAGACCCTTAACAGCCAGTCACTTGTTTTGTTTACGTCAAGGATTATCAATAGTCTGATTAATCATTCAAGATTCTTCCTACTTAAGTCTTCTCATTTGGTGCAATAAAAAACTAAAATGTAAAAAGTCTATATTTGTACAAAGAGTTTTCCTTTAGCAGTATTTCACTTGTTTTTCCCCAAGATTCCATTCCCCCAAATTAGAGAAAGACAAAAACTAGGAAAATACTATACTTGTTCAAAGCACAATGTCTTTTGATTTATATCTGCTTATTTTTTGCATATAGATAAGTACATATGCACACACAGAAATCTACATATCTAATATGCAGATACAAAAACACACCAAAAAAAAAAAATGGGTCATGAAACAATCTTTTCATGAGTCAATACAATGATGTCAGCAATAGCATCTTCAAATAGCCCAGGTGACGATGATATTATAACCTAACAAAATAAGCACGCAGTCATGGCAACACCTCCATCTTTCTTGCCATTAGCATTCCTTAGATTAATATGAGGAAAGGAGTGGTGAAAGGAATTTACTCCAAATATTCTCTCCTCCCCCTGCCCCCAAAAAAGCAAGAAATGCATTATTCCTGAATATGACAATATAATTTCTAGCAATGAACAAATAACTTTCCTTTAAAAACACAATTCAATAGTCTAAACACAACTGGTAAAATAAAAAACTTTTAACATTCCACTCAGTCTCCTCAACCCCTTCTTAAATGCTTTTGCCTAAGCAGCAATCTGTCAAGGCCTGTGGTTTAAATCATTAACTACACAGCACCAAATCATTAGCATAATTGGCATGTAAATTTCGCAAAGGCACTGATTGTGTCCTTTTAAGTGTTCTATACAACAGCCAATATAAGAAAGCTTATTAAACATTTATGACGATTAGCTAAAAAATAAAACAAAATACCCAAACAAAAGTCTTTGTTATTCAACTTGGCTGTCATGTGTAATGTAAACCACTGATCAGTATCTGTTTCTCCAAGTGCAATTATAAGAAATTGAAAACAAAACAAACCCCATTGGAATTAGAAATTCTGTCTCCTCTGTCCAAGAATACGTTGTATTTCTGTGTCAAAAGAAACTGCCAGCAGAGAGCAAGCAACGTGCAGGTTGCTAGGATATTTAACTTGAGCATCAATGCGCAGTTTACAAAGCAAAAAGCCCCCACATTTCACACACGTATCCGCAGACATTTTCCCTACCTTTCCCATTTTGCCATGTAGTATACCAAGATAAAGTGAGGAATGACGTGATAAATGCTAACGCAGTGGCTACAGTTCCATTTCGGAGCCTCATCTCATTTCACCATCACACTGGTTCGTATGTTTGTGATGACAATCAAGACTGTTTTCTTTTTAGCCTGAAGTCAACGGAATCCAGTACTCCTGGCTCTGGGCCAATCAAAACAATCAATGCAAGAGGTTCATTTCAGATGCTCAGGCAGAAGGTGTCTAGCAAGAATACCAGTCACAATTGCTACTTCAGATTGTCTTCGCGGTCTTCATGGGCTCCTGTCTGAGGCTGTTTTCTCCCTATCTGTGGGGGAAGAGAAAGAAAACTTGTTCAACAATGCAGAGTACAGGTTTCTTTACTGATTGCCATCACCCTGAATGGATTTTTGGCAGGGCTGAGCCGTCCCACATCTCAACTACACACTTCATATACTAGAATTACAGTCTTTCCCCTCCAAGGAAAAAGCTTCAAATTGTATTCCCTCCTTACTGGTTGTTATGTGTGTGAAAAGAAACTTCCAGTTATTTATTTACATGGAGAAGCTACAGGGCTTAGGAGACTCTAATGATCATACTATGGCTCCTGAGTAACAATCCTTACTCTCCCCAGTTTTCCTACTGCACAGTAACAAATGTTTAAAGAGAAAAAAATTTTATATATATATATGCAAATATATGTACACATGTGTGCATGTGTATGTATGAAAATCGACAGACAGTAATATATGACAGTCAAAAGGCCTGGGTCCTAGATCTAGGTCTGACATTACTTACGCCAAGGTTCATCTATAAAATGAGAAAACCACCTGTCCTGTCTCCTCTTTCACATATTATCATAAATTGTAAAAAGCCCACAGTTATTATTGCTATTCATCATCATTGCAAAATAACTTCAGTCTTCCCAGTGACTAACCCAATTCCTAGGGGGTAAATTCAGAATATTTATGCATTTAAAAAACACAGCAATCCAGCCCCTAGTCTATCAGCCAGGGCCCATCACTTCACATTGTTTTAACTCAGGAAATCTAGGCGATCACCACCCATCTAATGAAACTGCTGGGAAAATGAAAAGAAATTAGGTCCCTACCAGTACTTGAGCATAGTGGCCAAATGTTAACTACATTAAAAAATAGAAGCAAACAGATGCAGCCAGCCACTCTTCAGTCCTCTGTACACATAACTGGACCCACTCCCCAGGGGTGTGTCAGGCAATCTGAGATGTGCATTGACTCCTGGTTGCCTCAAGGGGACCACAAGATGCTCTTGGCAATATACTAAATGACACTCTAGTGGGGTGAGTTAATGCACCTCCAAAAATGCCTAACGAACCCAAGGGGCAATTCTCTCAGTGGAAGAGCACAGCTGATTAAAGCAGTCATTTGCAGGCAATTCAGAAACTGCCACCTCAGCTACTTCTTATCACTGAACACCACTAGAAATCTCCACTAGTTAAGAAAGGTCACAGGGACACTTAATGATGAGGACCACAACTCACTGAACATCTCCTATATGCTGGGCCCATTATGTAGTCTAAACCTTTACAAAATCCTATGAGGTGGGCATCATTAACACTATTTTACACACAAGGAAATGAACATAAGAGAAAACCTTGATTTGTATGATTCCAAAGTTCAAACTCATGTACCACCTTTGCCCTCAAATGCAGCCACCTGCAGCATAGCAGTATAAAGAGAAGTGCCAGGAATGCAATAAGTCTAGGTTAAACTGGAGAACCTTTCCAAAATGTTAATTTTATGCAACGGAAAGTGTGAATCTCAAAAACGTTTTATATTCTAGAACAAATACGGGTCCATTATGGTAAAAGTTGCAAAATTCACAGTAATTTTCAAAGTCTAAATACACAACATTAAACAAATTTCTCACTTCCTGTAGCCTTTGGCTAGTTCCCCACCCCGGAACTCCCAACAAAGCATGCCTGTTTCCCGGCTTTAGCCAGCAGCCCTAACTTCCATATAACATTCTAGAAGTACTGAACCCCACTCCGCTGGCTGCTCTTACTACCTGAGCACAAGGAGCTCCAAAGACATTATCACAGAAAGTTATCACTACTAAACCAAATGTGTTGAACTTCCTACAGTTAACATCAAATACCTATGTCTACAGCTCAGAATCAAAATCTTCATGACAAAAAAAAAAAAAAAACCTACAATTTTTAAATTCCATGGAGTGTCTAATTATCTTAAATCAATAAGGACCCAACAATGAGTTCTGATTATAAAAACAGAGGTGATAATGTAGTGAATTATATAACTTGGAATTCTCATCCTGGTATAACACTATACAAAAATGCTTTTAACTTTCTGTTGCTATGCACTTAGCCATATTTTACTTCAGAAAGGATTTTGTTCTAGTAGGAGAGCTAAAAAAATCTAAAGGTCATTAAACATTCAATTAGCAGACAAACAAAATCATCAAATAAGGATATTTTAAAATACAGTTTTATTAAATATGAAAAAAGTCTGCATAAAATTCAGCACAAATATGTGAAGGCAAACTCTAAAATCAAAGTTGACTATAGATATGCTATCCATAATATATGAAAAACATATGGAAAATTAAACACTGGATTCAGGAAATTAGCAAACTCTGGTTTGAAGAAGATACTCACAATGAATGCTACTAATAAGACCTGAAATTTCACAAGAAAAATATGAGAGCCTTTTACTCAGCAAGAATGTAGTCATGCATTTTTAATTAGGGTTTCTAAACTAATGAAGTTTAACTGCGCAGCACAAGTGAATGAAATCTCCAGATGAGAGCAAAACTAATGAGCTACAAGCTCTTAAATCACCACAGGCAGTGGATAGGCTGGCTTGTCAGACACAGGTGACCCACATTTTTATCAGTATCCAGATTTGCAAACATTTTAATCTAGCACTTGAATACTCTCTCAGACTATCACTTAACACATTTGAATCTTTAAACCACAAAAAAGGTAATGGCTAAAATTACTTGTCATTTCTCTATCCTCCCAAGCATGCATGGAACTTTCAACTCCAGACCTCATGATGAAAAATGTTTTGTTAACAGATTTAACAATCTTATGTCGTTACAGTCTTGTATTACTGGATTCAAAACCTTTTAAAGTGTTCTCTGAAATATTCAGTATGCTCCAAGGCTCTGAGAACACTCTGCTGAACATTTGGTATATTCCTTAATCAGCATCCCACAGACAAAACAGAGGTGCCTGAAGAATAGAAGGCACAATCCATGACATCCACAAATCAGTGAAAACCATGACGTAAGCTTTTATAAGTTTAACCCCACGATTATGCTAAAATTCACTTATTTTCCCTTTAAAGAGGGATTAATCTTTTTCTTTAATACAGCTTACATAATTTCGTGGTCCAGTGCGTTTTCAGGTTTACTCCTGGTGTGTTAAAGAAACCCATCTCACACTAACCTGTTAGTCACTATTTTTTAAACATCCAGAAGAAGAAATCAACCACACAGCGCCTATTATCTGATTCTAAATTTAGATTTCTACCTTCCAACGAACGACTGTGTCGTTCTTTCATCAAGATCTGGTCCGACAGCAAAAAGCGCAGCAGCAGAAGGCTCGGAAGGCGTTCAGAACGTACTTGGTACCTACTTACATTCCTCAATTTGGACGGGAAGCGGTGCCGGGGCTCCGGAGAAGCACCATCCTGCGAGGAATACGAGCCGGCGTGCGCGGGGTGCCACCGCCAGCCATAAAAGCACGCCCGAGATGTCACTGGGCACACCTAGTGGAGTCACCTGGACCGAGCGGGGGTCCCCCCCGGCTTCCTCGGACCCAGGGGGCTGAGGCCTGGGGGCTGGCGGGGAGCTGCTCTTCCACTCCGGACCATCGGGTCCTCACTTCACAGGAGCAGCCCCTGCCTCGGCGCCCCGCACGCTCGCCCCTGCCCCACCTGCGCGGTGGCGCCCACTCGGCCGGCGGCGGAGGACCCCGGCCCTCCAGCAGCTCCCCCTCCGCCTCCCTCCCCTCAGGAAACCCACACACTTTGCTCGACTTTCCCCGGTAGTCGAGGAGCCCGGCGAGCGCCGGGAACGCACGGGGCGCCGGGCGGGCCACCAGGAGGGCGCGAGGCACCGCGCGCTGCAGCGGCGATGCGAGGAGGGCGTCCCGGCCCGCGCCGCGCCCCCGAGGCCCAGGCGGCGCCCCCGGCCAGCCCCGCGCGCCAGAGGCGAGAGCACCTCCCGGCGCACCAGAGCCCGGCCGGGCCGCGGCGTCCGCGGCTCCGTTACCAGCAGGTGGATCTCCCGCAATCCGGGCGCCGCAGAGCCGGGTCGCCGGCGCCGCCCCTCAACCCGCGCCCTCCGCGCAGCCGCCTTGCGCTCCCGCCGCCAGGCCGCCGCGCGCCTCAGCCGCCCAGAGCCGCTCACCTGCCGCTGGCGCCGGCGCTCCCGCCGCGGCCGCAGGCAGAGCTGCTGTGGCCGCCGCCGCCGCCGCCGCCGCGCCCCTCCCTCCCGCCGCGGCTCCGCCCCTCCCCGCCCCGCCCGCGACCCTGCCAGCCATTGGCCGCCCGCCGCCGCGCCAGTGGCCCGCCCGGCTGTCACTCAGAGGCTCAGTCGCTCGGCCTATATAACTCTCGTGAGATCTTTTCCCCTGCATTCGGCGTCACGGCGAGGTCGGTGCGCTCCCAGGTCCCCGGCTCCGGGCGCTCGGCGTACTCCCCGCCGCCACATCTGGCTTTGATGCTCCCCGGCGTGTGCGGAGGCAGCTCCCGCCGCCAACAAAGGCCGAGTGAGCGCTGGGCCTCCGCCCCGGCGCGCGACCCGACCATTCCGGGCTGCCCCGGGAGTTCCATCCCCTTCCCCCAGAGCGAGTCGCGTTCCTGGGCAGCCTTCCCCCAGGCCAGACAAGTCCCGGCCCTAATCCAGCAATAGCTTCCGAGGCCCTGCGGTTCTGGGCATCTCACTGACAGCCCCAGCCATGGGCATCGTTGTCCCCAACTTACTGATAAGGAGGCAGAGACTGGAAAAATTGACTTAAGCCCGTAGGACGAAGAAATATGGCTAGGATTTCAATGCATATTATTCGGGTGGTCACTCAAGCCCCAGATCCATTAAGCCACGCTGTTTTGCCCCTTTCTCCTGAACCTGAATCTATCACCCTTTCATGAAGTTTGAAGTTAGTTTTAGAACCAAATAGATAATCATCTTTAGAAAGCCTGGGTGGGCTGGCCCCACGTTTTGGTAGTATCCATGAGGATCGTGACTTAATAGTAACTACCCTTGGGCACACCATCTTTTGGATACTTACTCTCTGCCAAGCATCGTGTTACATCTTTAATTGCATCATCTCATTTTAACTCCATTTTTCCTATGAGGAAGTTGGAGCACAGAGAAGTTTAAAGAGCTTCCCCAAGGTCACACTGCCCATAAGCGGTAGTTCTAGGTGCAAACAAGAAGGGTGTGTTATCTTCGGTGCCGCAGGGTGGTTACAACAACCCTGCAAGATAATATTTGCAGGGAGTTTAAGGGCAAAAGATCAAGGAGACTGGGTTGGCCATGCCAATCTCCCATGGTAATAGATTCTTTTCAGAAAACAGTAATCCAAAGATTGAAAACTAAGAGAAAACATCAATCAGAATGAGTTTATATTTTCCAACATAATTCTTTTATTTTTTTGTCTCAAGATAACAGTAATTAATAATCAGCTAGGACATGCATGGGTTTCTTGATTCTCCTGTGGTTAGGTTTCTCTCCATGACTGTTAAACTATTTTAAAAGTCCAAGGAGACACATGACACCCCTCTTCCCATGGTTCCCCACTGATGTAGGAGGAGCAGACAGAGGTTTGTACACTCTCCAGCACTGTGGACTTGACTTGGGCAGAACAATCATAATATCCAATGACAACTTTAATCTCTACTTGGGGACGCAGAGCCTGGTTTCCTATATTCTATGGCACACACATCACCAGGCAGCAAGCTGATGACAGATTTCATGTCAGATGTAAATAATAAAGACTGATCCAACGTTTGACACATTGTTGGCTATATCATGCTTTCAACTAGGAGTAGGCTACTCTGGGCCTTGCTGTACAGTCCTCCCATGCATATCCTGATTATTAATTACTGTTATCTCAAAAGTAAAGGAATTTTGTTGGGGAATAAAAACTCCTTTAGAATGACGTTGTCTATTAGTTTTCAGTCTTTGAAATGCTGTTTTCTGAACACCCTGTTCATGACAAACAAACAACTCCTTGCAGATGAAGAAAACATTGCCATTTGAGAGAAAGTTCCCAAGTTACTTCCACAGGATTGACCAAAAAACCAAATAGCAAAAGTAGCCACCATAATCCCTATCTTACAGAGGAGGAAACTTAAGTCCTGAGAAATTAAGTAATTTGGCAGATACAAACAGTAATTTAGGCAACTCCTAATGACCAAATCAGAATTCAAATCCTGGTCTGTCTGATTCTAGAGCCTGTATAACACTCCATTGCCTCTGCTCCCTTCTTTAGCAATGGACAAAATCTTGTTGTGTGGATGAATAGTAAAAAAGATGTATTTCTCTCCCTCTTCTCCATTTATTTTCCTCTTGGAGGGAAGTGAAACCATATGTCAGAGACATATGTCAGAGGAGAAAGGAAAGGAAAGAGGGCAGATAAGCTTTAGTTACAGACTGGCTGACTTATTCAGAAAGACAGAAGAAATTCCCCCTGAACTCTGGTTAGTAGCAAAGCCAGGACAAAAGTAAACAGAAACAACACAACTATCTTGCTTTGCCAGGGTCTATTTGATACTTTGTCACTACTCCAGCTGGTGTAGAAGGACAGGTTTTCTAAGAAAATATGGTTAAACTTGTGTCAAACTATTCATCCTGTTGCTCAGGAAAGCTGTAGATTTCAGCTAGTGGTCCTAACAAATCAGAATATTCAGGAAGACACGCCTCCCAGGTGTGGGTGTGAATTGATGATTCCTCTTACTTTTGCCTAGTATACAAGATTGAATCTTTCCAGCTACATCTGTTTAACAATCAAAGTCTGTCCATCCAAGCCCCACAGAATCCTTATCTTTTCCATGATGAATTCCCTTTGCCATCACCCCTCGTTGTTTCTTCTCCACTTCTGCAGTTTCTGGGTTTACCTTCTCCTGATCTTTATTTTACAATGTCAGTGGAATTATAGCCAAGAAGTTCTGCCTATCACCTCACCATTTTAGAGTCTGTCCTCAGCAAAGCTGCCACATGGTAGCTCTTCTTTCCACCAACATCTTCATTATTCCACTAACTTTTTCTGAGGCCTATGATTACAGAGGCCACTGGCACCTCCCCATGAAGTGTTCACAAACTAGTGGAAGACATTGGTAAGTAATTAAACCACAGTGCCATACGTACACAAGGCTGGGACAGCAAATAGGATGGGGCCATTAATTAGATCCTCCGGGCAGGGAAGCCTTCCTGGAAGTGACAGTTGAGCTAAAAGCAGACACCACACAGGAAATGAATCTTTGCCTTTTATCTCTTTGATGGTGAGTGCTAGCTGGTGAGGCCATGTCTATATCAATCAGCTTCTAAGAAATCAAGCACAGGATCTCTGGTTCTTTGCTACTCTACCCCCAATTCCTGCATTAACAATCAGACTTGCATCATTTATGAGCATTTATAAATGTGATTCTGGAGTCTTCGCTACTGGCTTAAGTGGAATCCTTTTTCAGTGTAGAGTCTTCAAGAGGAATCACTTCAGGAGGTTCTCCCTGTCTGTTTTAAATGATGTATATAGAGGATAGGAGACAACTTATTTTAACTGACAGACAGTGCACTCTGCGGCTTTCATCCAGAAGCAACCGTGGACCTGGGACCAGGATGGGCCAGAATAATCTATGGATCCTTCATCAGTTGCAATATGTTTCGGACACAGCAACAGTTTCTCTCCTGTCATCAGACAGGGCACATGCAGCCCAAGAAATCAATGAAAAGGAATGCAAATGGAACCAAATACCACATTTACAATTCAACTCTATGTGGAAATTAAGGTCTATACAGATGAAGGACAGCAGAGAGCTAAATTATTCTTAATTTTTATTCTCCTTCCTCTCACCTTTGCTCATGAAAGATGCCTTTCCTAAATCACATTCACATCTCTGGGATAAATTTACCTATTAGATTATTCAGACAAAAGCCAGATTGTGTGGTCCCCTAGTGATGGAATCTTTAGAGCTTATCATATTTAAATGCTGTGGTCAGTTGTGTTTACATAATGTGTACAAGGCATTGCTGAAGTTTTTCAAGGAAACCAAAACAAAAGAAAGAGAACCCAACTATCTTGCTGAGAATAGGCTCCTTCCCAAGAACAATCGGCAATGTTGGGACAGAAAAAGTCCCTGCCAAGATGGTCTAAGAAGCTGGAGGAATCACTCTCATCTTGTGACTTAGCCACACCATTAAAGCTGATTCGCTTGTTTTTATTACATTTGATGTATACTCAGAAGGCATAATGGAAGGGAACTGTGTGCCAGAGAATCACAGAGCTCTGGGTTCTGCTTTTGTTTTTCCTTTGTCTTCCTTTGTGAATTTGGTACTTTGTGATTTCAGCTGTGCATCTGAAATCCATCCATGTATAAAACCAATTTGAGCAGTTCAACCATGCTAATCTATCAATACATTTCAAACAGGATAAAAACCTTTTCTCACCTAATATACCCAAACCACGACTACCATTACTGGAGTTCTAGGTATCTGGGCAAAATCTGCCTTTTCATGGCCTCAGATTTTTCTTTACATTCTTTTAGAGCAACTGAATAAACCCTGCAGGTAAGTATATTGGATTTCAGTTAGGAAGAAGAGGAGGAAGAAGAAGAGGAGAAGGAGAGAAGGTGGGGGAAGAAGAGGGAGGGAGAAAAAGAAGGAAGAGAGAAGAGGAGATGGAGGAGACAGAAGACTAGGAAGGAGAGAAGAGGAAGGAGCAGGAGCAGGGAGACACTGTTAGATATTTTGGACAGAGGGGTTGTGACAAAGGTGTTGGGAGGACTGGAAAACCCAACGAAGTAAAAAACAGACCTAAAGATCAAAGAGGAAACAGGATGGATTCCCAAGGATCAGAAGCTTCTAGGCTGGGGATCCTGAGCTTGCCTGTGCTGATACACTCTTGCTGTTGGTTCTGGAAATCCAGAAAACCTGGACAGCAGGAAGCAGGACTTGCCCTCCCCCCTGCTCTGGCCGCTGTTGCCAGCCACCTGCATCAACTGCCACACTTGTGGGGGAGGCAGAAGCAGGAAGTCACTCTCCTTCCTCCACCTTCTGATCCCCCCACCAGCGCCTCCCCCTTATAGGAAGCCAGCTGGTGATGGAGCCCAGGAAGTATAACTAGCTAACCTCAGCATCACAGAGTGGACTACAGAAAGGCAGCGCATGCGACTAAAAACGAGGGGTAAATAACCAGCCAGTGTCAGATTTACAGCACTCTTTCAATCTAAACCAAAAGTTTGTCCCGGAAACACCAGGGCAAGATAACTGTAAACCTCAGATCCTTCAGCTTAAGTGAGATTCATACAGACTCTAGAAGACACCTCTCCTACTGGCATGGCTTCAAAAAGAGACCATTCACGTGTCTCTCTCACGCTGCTGTCACAACAGTATCACTGGTAGAGACTTTTCTATCAAACGAGGACCCTGTATTCAGCCCTCACCTAGGGATCAATACTTCCAAAGACACAGGATTGTAAAATGTGGTTCTGACCCCCAAGAGTTCAAAGTCTGGTTGGAGGAACCCAAGACCCTCCTCATCTCACCCCTAGAGCTGTTTTCCAACCGCCCCTCACGCTGAGTCACACTGTCCTCTCCACATAGGGCCCAGGACATTGCCTCTGGCGGACCCCCTCTCCACTCCCACTCCCCTGCCCTCTTTGACCTGTTTACATCTTTCAAGACTGAGCTTGATGTCACCTGCCCAGAAAGTCCATCCCTCACCCTAAACCTGGGAGAAGTACCCACTGCCCAGTGGCCTTGCGCCTACCAGTGCATTTCTCACCTTCAGTTTCCAGACTGGCGTGATGTACCTATTGGTTGGTGGAAGAACAAACTTAAGAGCCTCTCATCCTTGGGAGTGACTGAGTGGGACCTGGGACTGTTGAAGCCTCCAGGCACAAGCAGACCCAGTGTGCCCTGGGGAACATAATTATTTTCTCTGCATTTTACTAAGTGAAAAAGACTGGGCAGCACAGCATCATGACCTGCTGACTTATCTGCCTCCTTCCCTCGGCTGTTACTCTGCTGGAGGTCAGGGATGATCTCACTTATCAATGGATCCCATGCGCTTGGGAGCTTTTCTGCAAACAACCATTGACAGAAGAGGAAAGACCGGATCTGAACCTACAAGGACAAGAGTAGGATTTGGACAGTTGTAGGGGAGAGGGAAATAAACTTTACAAGAGAAGCAGCACCGAGGCACAAAGAGGGCAGTGCCCCCTCTGTGTTCCGGGCACCTGGGCAGGATGGCCTGACCAAGATGGAGGACCTGGGCAGAATCCTGGCAGGCCACCAGAGCATGCAGGACAGTCTGCAGGTCAGCAGTGGGTAAGGGGCACTCTGAAGATTCCCAAATAGAGAAGCAACGTGAGAGCAGAGTATTCAGAGGCGACTACGTTAACCAAAAACAAATGGTAAAGTATATTAATAAAAATATTCAAACATAAAATATATGGGAAAAGGATGAATTGGATAGAGAAAGTCTGATATGAATGATGCCAGCAACAGAGTCAATGCAATGTTTTTAACTTGAATGAAAAAAATGGGACTTAGGATAATAAAAAAGAAAATTACTGAGGAGCAATGATCTGCCCAGTCTCTATATCTCTAGTAAAGGCACATAATAAACATTTGCTTCTTGTGTTGAGTTTTCCCCCTAATTTAAATTTTACGGTTATCTAGGATTAAAATCACAAGGCTTAATAAAGGATAAATGAGAGTGGAGAAAGAAAGTTCTCTTCAGGACGTGATTGAAAGTACTCGTATTAATGTCTCAGAGGGCATTGAAAATGTCAGATCACTTCAGAAGTGCCTCTTCAGAGAAAAGAATCTTCCAGAACTATGAATGCTCCATGGGATAGACTTGTTCAAGCCCACATCTATATAAGGAATATGGGAAGTCAGGGACTGCAAGAACTCCAGAATGCTGGCCAAAAACAACATCTCAGTCCGTGGAAGCATCTATAAACTACTCCAGGATAATATCCCCAGAGTGCATGGTAAACCTAGTTTTTTTGAAAAAAAAAAAAAAAAATCTTTCAAAGTGTTTCGACAGGAACATGTTTTGTGTTCTTAAATGCTTATGGAAGATGCACATTGTGTGAGCTTCCTCTGGTTCCGCATGGGAATGGGATGGAGGAGCGAAGTTTACATCTTACCCTGGAGCAGAGATGTTCTTCCTGGTTATAGAGCTGAAGAATAAGTTTTAGAGAGGTGCCAAAACCCCAAACACAGCTGAGTTACAACACAAAGGCCTCTTCCCAGCACAACTCAGGTCTCACACCATCGGGGCCTTCCTCCTTGGGGTCCCAGGCTGGTTCATAGCCTGGGCCCAGCCTCTAGCCAGCCCACCGTGATTTCCTGAGTTGACTGATTTCAGCAACCGAATAGTTGCTTCATCCTTTCTTTCAACACCAAGAACATTTTGTTCCCATTGTTTTTCCTCCTGTGGACTCCAAGTCTTCCGAAGCTTTTACACATCAAGTAAGCAAATTTATTGAGTATCATTTCCTTATCATCCATCCAATCATACACAGACACAGATAATCAGAGTTCTGTGTGTGATCCTGGCATGGCCTCACAGAGGTGGCCACTAGCAGGATAGAGGGCCTGAACACTTGGACCCCGCCCACAGGGATGATTTGAACTGGACCAAGAATGCAACAAATGTCGCCGTGGAAGGCCTTTGTAACACAGTCTCATCCACTATCAGAGCAAGAGCGGAAACACAGGACGGAGTATGCAAAAGCCCTGAGTGAGCAAGAGGAAGCCAGAGGCAGAGAGGAAGGCAGGGGGAAGAGGGAGAAGTGAGTCAACGAAAGCGGAAGAAGCAGAGCGTCAGAGGAGAAGCAGAGACACGGCCAGGCGGTTGCTGGGGCTGCTGCGGCAGGACAGGGACAGACTCGAATGTGTTCACCAGGCTGAAGGACATTCCTGTTCGGGTTCCTGCTCTTATTAAGACTCACCATCATCAAGAGCTGGGCTTTGAGGAAGGGTGTCGGGTCCTTAGGTTTGGAAGGCTCTTTGTAAAGGACACTGAGTTCTTACAGCATCACACGTGCAGAGCCAAATGCAAACGAGAAAACGTTCTAGAATGAAAGGCTCTCAGATCCTCCGTGGCGTATGTGATGTGTTCTGTTCTTGCTCTGCTGCCCGTTAGTTGAAAACAGACCACCAGGGCTGGGGATTCTGCTTAGTGGCAGAGCATTTGCCTGTCATGCATGAGACCCCGCGTTCAGTCCCCACTACTACAGGCAGAAAACCTGGACAAAGAAGAAATGACTTGTACTTAATTTCATTTTAAAACTCGGACTTAAGACAAATGAGCGTACAGTAAAGAGACAGAGCAAACTTCCAAATGTCATCAAGGCAGCGAGAGATCCTATGAGGCCCAAGTCTGATAATGTGTGACTTATCAATACAGATTCTCTCATTTTTTGTAAAGGATCCTCCCCAAAATGATTTATTTCTAGTAATCAGGATCATGATATTCCTGTTCCATTCATTTTACTAAAAACCAAAATACTATAATGTGCTCAGATCACACCGATTCATTTCAACATTCACTGGAACCACCTACATGATGTTATTTTTTTATCATTTTCTTAATTTTCTAACATGAGTCCTATCTCACTGGCCACATTTATGCCATCACTCAGCAATAACAGAGAAGGCGACATTTAGAAGTATTAGGGAACTAGACTCTGAAGCTTCTAGCAGGATGTGGATTTGGCACCACTGGGTTATGATGAAAAAATATAAGAACTGCTCTCAGCTAATAGAAAAATAAATTGGAATTATATTGGGAAAGTGCCCAAAAGAACTCACCTCAAATAAGAACTGGGGTTTTATTAGAAAAATCTGATGAGTTAAAAAAAAAAACAAAACTTCCCCATTATCCAATGATCTTTATGTTTCATGACCCTCTTACCAAAGGATTTTCCATTTTAGTTAGAGCACCCTTTACCCAGAAACCTTAAATAATTTCTCCTTTCAAATGAAAGCTTCGTTCTCAGGGTAAATAAGTCCATGTGCCAGCCTGGTATTGGTGGTACACACCTGTCCTCCCAGCCACACAGGAGACTGAGGAGAAAAGATGGCGGGCTGGAGACCAACATGGGCAGCTGAGCAAGACTCTGTCTCCAAATGAAAAGTAAAAAGGACCAGCTCCGTGGGAGAGTGCCCTGAATTCAAACCCTAGTACATAATGATAATAATAATAATAATAATATCTACGAGTGGTTTCTTTCTCTTCCAAGCACTAAGGGCAGAGCAATCATCTTGACACAAATACTCAGGCAGCTTCTCCTTGTGGACTTCAGTGTTTGCCACAGTTGCTGTTTGGTCATATCTCCAATTCCTTTCCTGTTCAAGAAATATTTACTGAATGATTTCCTCGTGCTTGGCCCAAGCACTGCGTGACTGTCACACACTGAAAACGCGCAGTGGAAGGGCTCTCTGTGGTGCCTGGAGTTCAGGAGCCCAGGCGGAGACGGGGCTGCCCAGGAAGGTGGGACTGGGAGTCGTCCGTGGTCTTAGATTTTGGAAGAGGGGGTGCATCCATGCTGACCTGGGGAGTCTGGGCTGTGCTCAGCCTAGGATGAGAAGTCTTTGCGCTCTTTTGAGAAGCTGTGGGTCAGGAGAGCACCTGGGTGACAGCCCCTGGGTGGGAGGACAGGGAGGGTGGGTCTTCTGGCAGCAGCTCATCAATCCTGCCTTAGGGCTCCTGAGGGGGCAGATAAGAGGAGAAGGCAAACATGGCTTTGAGGTTTTGAGCCCAGGGTCACGGCCCATGGCCACAGTCCAAATCAAAGCAGTGATCGCATGAAGACGTGGGGCAGGAAGATGACCTCGGTGTGAGCGTTAGGAGACACACAGATGCTGCTCCGTGGAGACAGTGGAAAGGAGCCAGAGAGATGGAGCTGCGAACAGGAACTCTGGGGACCAGCCGCTCAGTACCGGCCGTCTTCACAAGAGCCACTGCAGCGGTGCGCTCTTGGCTAAAGGCATGTGACCATTCGTTGGTGTGTGCAGGATGGAAAGAGGCAGAGCTGGTGAGCTCGGGTCATGTTTTACAGAGCGAAGCAGACGCCTTCTGGTGTTCTTCTTGAGAAACATTGGAAGAGGGAGAAAAGGGGGATCTAACGGATGAATGGTGATCTGGGCCATGACTGACTCAGGCCTGCTGGGCGTTCCCTTGGATGTTTCCAGCTACCTTACCTTTCCCAGTGCTGCTGCTATTCTTCTGTAATTGAAGAAGGAGATAATAGTCAACGCAGCCAGCATTCCCAGAGTTCCCGCTCTACCAGGCTTCCTGCTGAGAACGTCACCGCCTTTCAATTCACTTGGTCTTCATTCACCCGGTGGCCTTGCAAGGGTGGGGCCCTCGTTTCTTTCTGTTTCACAGGTGAGAAAACCAAGGCAAGGGAAGTGAAATAACTTACATGATTCACACGACTGAGAAGAAGCTGAGTTGGGATTCAGCTCCGGAAGTCACGTGTTGTGTTAGGATGCTGGCTACCACCAAGCCTGGCAAAGGTGTAGAAGGAGTTCTGGGACTTTTGCAGAAACTAAAACAACTGCAGAAAACTCTCAAACATTCATTTTATTTGTCTGCTGGCTCATTTTAGAGAGTGACACAGGCTAAGTTCAACATCATGGTTGCTTAAGGACAAATCATTATATAGAACTGCTGAATGATCTGCCAACATCCTTTTTTAGATATACATGACAGTAGAGGGTATTTTGACATAGTATACATACATGGAATATGACTTATTCTAATTAGGATCCTATTCTTTGGTTGTAATGATGTGGAGTTACACTGGTCATGTATTCATATATGAACATGGGAAAGTTCTGTCTGATTCATTCCACTGTCTTCTATTCCAATTCCCCCTCCCTTCCCTTCATTTCCCTTTATCTAATCCAAGAACTTCTATTCTTCCCCTCCCCACCTTCTCTTGTTGTGCGTTAGCATCCACATATCAGAGAGAACATTTGGCCTTTGGTTTTTTGAGATTGTCTTATTTCACTGAGCTTGATATTCTAGTTCTTTCCATTTGCTGGCAAATGCAGTAATTTCATTCTTCTTTATGGCTGAGTAATATTCCATTGTGTATATACACCACATTTTCTTTATCCATTCATCTGTTGAAGGACACCAAGTTTGGTTCCATAGCTTAGCTATTGTGAGTTGAGCTGCTGTAAACATTGATGTGGCTGCATCACTGTAGTATGCTGATTTTAAGTCCTTTTGGGTATAGACTGAGGACTGGGATAACTGGATCAAATGGTGGTTCCATTCCAAGATTTCTGAGAAATCCCCATACTGCTTTCCAGAGTGGTTGCACCAATTTTCTGCCAACATCTTAAGCCAAGAATTGAGAACTCTTGAGTTAGAAGAGACCTTAAAGATGCTCTGATCAAGTGTCTTCTTTCCCATACAAAGAAGCTATTGTCTGGAGCAATGGAGAGTGGCTTGGCCAAGGTCACAACTGAGAGCTACCTGAGGCTGGAACTCAATGAACTGCATGCAAAGGGGCTGCAGGTGGTGGTGACAGGGGAGAGGGCTGCAGCTAGAGAGCAAGCAGGCAGCTGGAGTGAGCTGCAGCTGGAACCCAGGTCAGCTGAGGGTCAGAGAGAACATTTGGCCTTTGGTTTTTTGAGATTGTCTTATTTCACTGAGCTTGATATTCCAGTTCTATCCATTTGCTGGCAAATGCAGTAATTTCATTCTTCTTTATGGCAGAGTAATATTCCATTGTGTATATACACCACAAGCCTCCTCAGCTCCTCCTGAGAAGCCCCCTGAGTTTGCAGATTCCTTTCAGCAGTTTACCACACCTCTATTTCTTTCTCTCTCTCTCCCTGGGGACCTTACCCTAACTGTGCACAGAAGAAGTGCTGATGAGCCCTCGCATGGGTGCTTAATTAATGTTTTTAGTTAATTAATTGATCGACACAGGAGGCCACGATCGAAAGAGAAATACCAAGCAAAAGTAGCTCCATGGCTCTCTCCTTGATCTGCTGGAGAAGCAAGAGCAAATCCCTTCAGGAGAATCCTTGGGAGTCCTATGAAGAACATTCTGTACCAGTGACTTGAGCCGTGCTGGCTCTGTCCCTTATTTTATTTTCTTATTTTTGCTTTTTTATTGGTGCATTATAATTACATCTAAGGCAGGGGATGGCGTTACCTATTCAGGTACCAGTGTCTTTAAAGATTTGTCCACTTCTCTCGAGCATGGAACTCCCAGCAATGGCTGCAGTTGGAAACGTTCACCTTTAATGGCATTTCGTTGCAGCAGTGGGAGAACACTAAACGAGTGTCTCTTGCAAAAACAACTTTCCACCAAAGGGGGAAAAGTCTGCTGTGCAAACACGGCTGGTCCCTCAATGGCCCTACACATGGGCCAAGGAACAGAAAGCACATTTTGCAAAATAACCACCTCTCCCAAAAATGTGACGACTTTTTTTTTTTTTTTTTTTTTTTTTTGAGTGGGGTGGCATTAAAGCTTATAAACAAGAGCAAGAGAAATCATTCCCAGCCCATGACCATCCTGTGCATTCGACCTGGACACTTGACATCTGGAGGCCATTCCATTTGTATAATGAAGCTCAGCAATTTAAGGAAAATACAAAAACACTTTTCATATCCAACAGGTAAATAAGTAGTTTCTGGCTTGGATTTGAGAGTATGCAGAGTAGACAGTTATGTTTATGGGCTTAAATAAGGATACCAGAGCCACCCAGACCAAAGAAAGACTTTTCTTGGGGGTTCTCTGATGCCTGAACGTGGCTCATCGTGGGCTTTCCCTTGGCTAAGAGCGAACTCTGGTGGAAGGGACAGGGTGACCCAGGCCTGTCTCAGGGTGCAGAGAGCCCAAGGCCAAGGACGCTGTGCCCATCCCAAGTCAGGGCCAGGGGCTGGGCAACGGGTCCCACCCGTGTTGTCGGAAGGGACAGCCACCACACAGCGTCAGCCTCTTGTCACCTCCTGGGACTAGAACCCAGACCAGCCGCATCCTCCACTTTTTCAGAAGAAATTGAAATATTGATTCTAACGTTAATTTCCCCTATTTTTAAAGAAGCGGGATGACCAGGTGAGGCACGTTCTCTAGCCTTATCTGAACTGCAGGCCTCAGCGCCCAACCTCTGAGAAACCCTCTGAGTTATCGTTGTCTTAAGGTGAACCTGCAGGTAGAGTACTTAGGCCTGGTTTGAATTCCAGACTTTCCATTCAGCATCTAGGTGAGATATGAATATATGGCTTATATTTTATTAATACTTATGTTGCATATTAATGTTACAGATTACATTATATATTAATATATCATATATTTACATTACTATGTTAATATAGTATAATATAAACTCTATCTTACACTAATACAAGGTGTATATGATTAGTTATATATGTTATATTAAAATATTTGTAGAAGCCCAGGTTTTTTGTTTTTTTCTGGGGGAGGGGTGTGGGGATTGAACTCAGGGGCATTCGACCACTGAGCCACATCCCCAGCCCTATTTTTTTTTATCTTTTTAAACTTTATTTTATTCATTTATTGTTTTTATGTGGTCCTGAGGATCAAACCCAGTGCCTCACATGGGCTAGGCAAGCACTCTACCACTGAGCCACATCCTCAGCCCTATTTTGTATTTTATTTAGAGACAGGGTCTCACTGAATTGCTTAGCACCTTGCTTTTGCTGAGGCTGGCTTTGAACTCACAATCCTCCTGCCTCAGCCTTC
This sequence comes from Sciurus carolinensis, assembly GCF_902686445.1. Taxonomy (NCBI): domain Eukaryota; kingdom Metazoa; phylum Chordata; class Mammalia; order Rodentia; family Sciuridae; genus Sciurus; species Sciurus carolinensis. The sequence goes on from NC_062225.1 coordinate 7,116,768, forward strand.
CAAGCTGCTGGGATTACCTGTGTGTGCCACCATGCCCAGTTTTCACATCTGTAAAATAAATATATCAACCACAGTATTAGCCAGTTTTTTGTTACTATAATGAAACACCTGAGATAGGGTGCTTTATAAAGAAAAGAGGTTTGTTTTGGCTCATGGTGGATCCATGCGACATGGCATAAGCTCTGTTGAGGAACACTTTGGTAGGCATCACGTGATAGCAGGAGTGTGTATGTGTCTCTATGGGATCTCTCCCGCTCATAAAGCCACCAGGATTCAATCACGGACTCCACCCTGATAACCTAATCTAATCGAATCACTTCCCAAAGCTCTCCCTTCTAACACCATGATCAGATTAAGTCTCCTCTCTCTTGACGCCAGGAATGGACGGCTTTGGGGATTGAACTCGTGCAGGAGTCTGCGGGGAAGAGCCCTCTCTGCAGCACAGCGGCCGCCTTGCAGGGCTATGGTGTGGATTGCAGGCTTGCTTTCCCTCTGAGCAGTGTTTTAGGGGGGCACGTTACCTTATCTCCCTCTCTTGTCTCCTTGTCCTGACTCTCTGGACCCCGGTGACTCTCGGTGTGAGGCGGGTCCTTCCCTGGAGCATCAGCCCTGTCAAACTGGACCAGAGATGAATGGGCGGGGCTTGGGGGAACTGGGCGGGGCTGGGGCAGCAAGGGACCCCGGGCCTCTGGGGAGGGCGCTTTGTCCCAGGCTGGCCACCGCAGCCCTCGGTCTCCCAGACGTCCGTCATCCAGATCACGTGGCGCGCAGTTAACAAAATCAGCGTTAAGACAGATTTAACTTCATGAGAAGAAAAGTCACGTAGGGAAGCTCCCGTGTGGAAGGTGGGCCGGAGGGTAGTTGGGAGAGTTCCAGTTTTATCTTCGCGTTAGCCAAATGGATGGCTTTTTAAAATTATTTTTCTTCTTTTTTCTAACTGGTTATACCTGACGGCAGAATGCACTTTGACACATGGTACACAGATGGAGCACAGCTTCTCCTTCCTCTGACCGAACAGGGGTAGTGCGATAGTCACACCATGTGTACAGGGTAATCATGTCTGTCCACTTCCACTGTCCTTTCCATTCCCACCGCCCCAACCCTTCCCTCACTCCCCTCTGCACAATTCAAATTTCCCTCATTCTTCTCCACCCCCCCACCCCCAATATGGATCAGCACCCACTTATCAGAGAAAATATTCTGCCTTTGGTTTTTTGGGATTGGCTTATTTCACTTAGCATGATATTCTCTAGTTCCATCCATTTACCTGCAAATGCCATAATTTCATTCTTCTTTATGGCTGAGTAATATTCCATTGTGTATATCCACCACATTTTCTTTATCCATTCATCTGTTGAAAGGCACCAAGTTTGCTTCCATAGCTTAGCTATTGTGAATTGAGCTGCTATGAACATTGATGTGGCTGTGTCACTGTAGTATGCTGATTTTAAGTCCTCTGGGTATAGGCCAAGGAGTGGGATAGCTGGATCAAATGGTGGTTCCATTTCAAAGTTTTCTGAGGACTCTCCACACTACTTTCAGATGGATGCTTTTCCACAGGACCCATGAGTGCCCAAAACCAATGTTCTCAGGCTGGCTTTGCTGCCCTGCCCAGCAGCCCCGTCCTCTGCTGGGCCCCTCTGGGGCTCCCTCAGGGTGCTATGCCCCGCACCGTGCTGGCTGGGCTCTGCGCATCCCTGTTTGGAGCCTGCCGCCCCTTCCTCCTTTGCCCTTGGACTTCCTGCCTTCCTCCTGCCCTGCCCTGGCGATGGACCCCGAGGCCACGTCCTCAGCCTGAGTCCTCTCGTTCTCTTTGTCCCTAAGCACGCTGCCCTTTCTCCCAGAGCATCCCTTTATTCCCACGTCCGCGCTCATTCCTGCACCTGAATCAGGGCCGCGGGTCCACCTCTATTGGAGAAGGGTCTGCAGAGGGTCCACACTCTAAAGTGCTCAGAGTGCAAAGCCGGAGGGCCCAGCCCTCCAGCCCTTTCCCTTCTAAAACCAAACACGCGGTTCCCCTGCCAAAGTGCATCTCTCCTCTGCTGCAATGTGGATGCGTGTGTCCCCCCAGGAGTTCACGTGTTGGAAGCTTGGTCCCCAGGGTGGTAGTGTCCATCGGTGGTGGAACCAGGGGGCGGCGACTGCATCACTAGGGGCATGACCCTCGGAAGGAGCGCACCTAGTTCTTGTGGGGCCCACTTAGTTCCATGGCCAAGAAGCAAGCCAGGACCCTCCCTGCCACTGGCTTCCTGTCTCATCCTGCCTGGAGAGCGGCTGGGCCCCTGGTCATCAGCTGATCCTGCGGCCTCAGCAAAGCCAAGTTGGGAAACATTCCTTGCCAAAGGTGAAGATGTTATCAGCTGTGACTCCGGGCTCTGATGCTAATAGTTATCAGATGTCCCAGGACAGTGGGTGTCCTGGGTACAGCAGGATAATTACAGAACGTTCTTAGCACTGCAACAGGAGGGTAGCTACTGCAAAGTGTTTTTAGCTCTGTACACTTTTTAGTGCACAAAGGAGCCTCTGACAGCCGCAAGCCTTAAACAGTTTATAATGCCCCTATAGTTTAACTTCCTGATTATGAAACCCTACTTAATAAACTTGCAGAGCTAGTTCTGGGTTACTGCTATTCCTGCAGAGTGCAGTTTTCCTACCTGGCCCAGCTGTGCATGAAATTATCTCTGTGGTTTTTTTTTTTTTTTTATCTCTGTGTTTTTCTTCATCTCCCATCCCCTACTTGAGAATCCTTTGTTGGTGCTGCAGGGGTCACGGCAATCAGATGACCCCCCTTGCAGACCTTCCTGCCATGATACTCACAAAGCTCTCACCAGAAACCAAATCGATGACAACACTCCATCTCAGATTTTCAGCTTCCAAAACTGTGATCTAAATAAACCTCTTTCTTTATGCACTACCAGCCTCAGGTATTTTGTTATAGCAACAGAAAACGGACTAATACATCCTCCCAACTTTCCTAAGTGGAGCATGACATCCTCTTGCTCACAGTGACTGCAATCCACATCTCAGGCTCAGTCCTTGTAGTGCTTTCTTTTCTTGCACATCAAATCAACTGCCAACTTCCATATGCCTACCTTTTTAATCTGTCTTGAGGACGTGTGTTCTGCTTCAAGTCTCCTGCCACCTCATTATGACAAAGCCTCATGACCTCAGCCTTCTAGTAAAGTGTTACAGGCACCCTGAAATCCAGGTTAAATGCAAAAGGGAACATACCTATCTTCACGGGGGACTAAAATGTGGAACTGGAACCCAAACTTGGAGATCATTCACAAACAAGGTGTTTTACTGAAGAGGAGGATGAGTCCCCTAGCTTACCAAGAATGTGCGGTTTCCTTTCTTACCAACAGCACTTGGATGCTTATTTGTCCTCAAATACACCACAAACCTTCTTGCTTCTTTTCCTCACACCATTCAAAAATATGATTTTAAATCATAAAAAATATGATTTTAAATCATAAGGACCTTAATACATTAAAAAGGAAACGTGAAATGAGAAACATGTCTCTTGAAGACGAAGACCTCATTTTCAATGAGACACATGTAAACATGAGACTTAATTTGCCTTGACCTCAGAAAACATGTCTTGTTTTATTCAGTTAGATTGCATGGCACAGAAGTGTCCTCCCCTGTACGCTAAAGGAGTTCCAGAGCTGTGAAGGTGCCATGGTCTTCCTCCCGTAAGAGGACACAGCAGAAAGATGGCCATCTGTGAGCCACCCTCGCCACGCGTGGAATCTGTCCCTGCCTTGATTTTGGACTTCCCAGCCTCTCAGACAATGCACAATGGATTTTCGTTGTTTATAAATGACCCAGTTTATATATCGTAATACGGTGGCCCACAAGGACTAAGGCAGAGGGCACTCCAAGGGGCTTCTGTCGGTTTGGGTTTGACAGGCACTTTCTTCGTAGAAACAGTCACCTCTTCAGTAACGATTCTCCTCTCTTCCTCACTAATGGGAGCGTGAGCTTCGAGGAATGGCAATGTGCTCATCTGTGAGCAGGTATTTCCCAGTCTCACCTTGCCGATGTGTGACAGGATGATGAAGTCCCTATCGTTCATGATTAATTAGAACATGCTAGGTGTGACTTTTACCCCTGGCTCTTCGTCCTTATTTGAGGAATGTGGACCTGATGTCTGGGGCTTTAGCTGTCATTTTGTGACTATGAGGAAAAAGTAGAGCATAGATTGGGAGGAGCCTGGGTCCCCAATGCTTCATGAAGCTGCCACACCAGCCCTGAGCTGCCTAACTTCAGATTTCTTGCTTTGTGAAAAAAATAAATACAAATAAAGGCCCTAATCGGTAGTTTCTATCTTTAGCAGCCCGACAGGCTCACCAGAGGAGCTTTAGAATCATTACCACCCGGATCTAACCTCAACAGGTCCCCATGTAAGGGATGTGGGGTGCAGCTCCAACAAGCGTCTTTCCAAAACTTCTAGATGGTTCTGTGTTGCAGCAGCAGAAGATGAGAACCACCACCCCACTTTGCTTAAGCCACGGCTTTCGAGTTTTTGGAGCTTCCAGCCATATACGATGCTTCATAGATACTACTCTTTCCTAGCTGGGTGTTCCAGCTCCAACAATAATCTCCAGCGTAGACTTGGGCTGCACCAGATACCACACAGACTTAGTATGTGGGACCAGGGACGAGGTCAGTGACCTAACCAGCGCCAGTAAAACAAAGTTTTAGAAGCAGGGAAGAACATTCTAAGGTTTGGGGGCAAAGATTTATTCAACAGAAGCAAAAAAGAAATTAAAAAATGGAAAGGTTTTTCTTTAATTAAAAAAATCCATTCACCAAAGACACTGGGAAAAGAATGAAAGGGAAAAACTATGGACAGGAGAAGATATTTGCAAAATAGAACAAAGGGCTTACATCCAGAAAAAACGAGTGCACGGCAAGCAATAGGTAAGAGGAAAGCAGCCCAGCAGGAGATGGGTGGAAGGCTTGAACAGCTCTTCCTTAAAGGCCATGTGCAAACGACCTTCAGCACCTGGGCAGGTGCTCAAGCTCCTGGAGCACCAGAAAAATGTCAAGTAGAACCGAATCAGGACACTTCTCTGCGGCCACTGCTGTAAGACAAAAGCCCACCACGCCCAGTGTTGCTGAGAATTCGAGCCACCAGAAATCAGCGCTGCCAGTCGGTGGGTAATGAACGTGACAGCTTTGGAAAACTGTCCGGCAGTACAGTGAAGGCAAACTCTAGAGCCAGGCACGGTGGCACACACCTGTCATCCCAGTGGCTCGGGAGGCTGAGGCAGGAGGATCACGAGTTCAAAGCCAGCCTCAGCAACAGTGAGGCCCTAAGCAACTCAGTGAGACCCTGTCTCTAAATAAAATACAAAATAGGGCTGGGGATGTGGCTCAGTGGTCGAGGGCCCCTGAATTTAATCCCCAGTACCCACCCCCCCCCCAAAAAAAAAGAAAAAAATCAAGTAGAGCTACAGTGTGATACCTCGCCACAGACACTATCTACTGTGGTAAGACAAAAAAAGACCCGGCAATGCCCACTGTTGCTGAGAATATGGAGTAGCCAGAAATCTACACTGCCATTTGGTGGGTAATTAATGCAACAGCTTTGGAAAACTATATGGCAGTATCTGTAAAAGCTAAATCTTAAGCCTGCTGCAATGTCCTGTCCTCCCAGTGACTCAGGAGGCTGAGGCAGAAGGATTGCAAGTTCAAAGCCAGCCTCAGCAACTTAGCAAAGCCCTAAGCAACTAAGACAGACCCTATTTCAAAATAAAATATAGAAAGGACTGGGGATGTGGCTCAGTGTTTAAGTACCCCAGGGTTCAAGCCCCAGTACCAAAAAGAAAAACAGCACCAAAAAATATAATAACAATAAACCCATAAAACTAAATTGTCAATCTTTTGAAGGGAAAAAGGTAGAATCATTTTTGGACATATTTTATAACTACCCCAAATCCTTTTCCCGCTCTTGTATTCAAGATACTTAAAAAAGAAAGGAGAGCAACCTCACCTTTGAACCAGTCATTGCTGGAGACCAAGTAAGTAGTATAATGTGTTTATGGTAATGACACCCTGTGGTGCCATCTCAGCTGGGAGACAAATACCCTCCCAGGGTAAATTATAGGGACTGGCGGGGCAGCTCAGTGGCAGAGCACCTGCTTTGCATGTGCAAAACCCTGGGGTCCATCCCCAGCAAAAATAAACCAGCAAAATGAATGACAGGAAAGTCATAAAAGCAACCTGGGAGGCTAATGCAGGAGGATAACAAGTTTGAGGCCAGCCTCAGCAACTTAGCAAGAGCCTGTCTCAAAATTAAAAAAAAAAAAATTTAAGGGTGGCAGGGGTGGGGGGCAGAGCTGGGGCTGCAGCTCAGTGGTAAGACACCCTGGGTTCAGCCTCTAGTACTCAGCCCTCCCCCCAACAAAACCCCAGGCAGGTGGAATAGCCTAGGGTAGCTCCAGACCCCAACCCTTGAGTGACTCGATTATTGCCTGGGAGTGAGGTGAGGCAGGGGCACCGCGAAGGGCCCGCTCTGGCCAGGTGCCCAGCTTCATGCCAGCTGCCCAGGGCTAGGCGGCAGATTTGCAAATGTCCACTCCAGCGTCACCAGGAAGACCAGGCAAGTGCGGGGGAAGCAGTGCCGAGTAGCGTGGGGCACCAGGTGACAAAGCAACGGGGGCCGCTGGAGGTACTGGGTTTTGACTCCTGAGTGATCAGGTGGTGTGATGGCCGGCTCTCCAGGGTAACCCCTCCCAAGGCCACCGCTGGCAGAAAGTCCGCCCAGGCCTGACCACCGCGATGCACCCAGGGAGAACCACATCCACCAGCCAGAAAACGCACCTCCATGCCCGGAACCCGGGACACTGAGAGCCCAGCATACAGAAGACACGCACTCAACTAGAACCGCAGGGGCGCTAGACGAAGCCGAGTGACAACGGAAGGGCACCCCGTCCTGCAGAGTCCTGGAGAAGCAGGACGTGTCCAAAGAATGGAAGGCGTGCTCTGAAGACAGTCACCTTGGGAGGGCACCATCCCAAAATGTGACTCTGTACTGGCCAAGGCCAAGCACCAAGGCAAAAAACGTAGGTGGAAGCCAGGCACCGTGGCGCACGCCTGCAATCCCAGCGGCCTGGGAGGCTGAGGCAGGAGGATCACATGTTGAAAGCCAGCCTCGGCAATTTAGGGAGGCCCCGAGCAATTTAACAAGACCATCTCTAAATAAAATATAAAAAGGACTGGGGATGTGGGCTGGGGTGGTGGCTCAGTGGTGGAGCGCTTGCCTGGCACGTGTGAGGCCCTGGGGTGGATCCTCAGCACCTCATAAAAATAAATACATAAGATACTGTGTCCATCTGCAACTAGAAATGTATTTTTTTAAAAAGGGCTGGGGATGTGACTTGATTCTTGGTTCCAAAAAAAATTTTTTTTTAAAGTATAGGACACAACTTCGAAATATAGCAAATCCCAAGAGCAGGGGTTAAGCTGTTCCCAAGAGAGAAATTTGAAATGTCTTTGTTAGGGTCACTAGCCACATAGATCTAACGAAATCCCACAAGTCCCAAGACCAGGTGGACACGCTTTTAAAGAACAAATTCCAGACCAGTGACCGGGACCCAGAACAACAGTAAAACCCTGCACTTTGTATCTCGTGCTTTATTGACCACAGTCACGCCATTCCACAGGAAGTTGGTCTTCGCATATGTTGACCAGCAAAGAAGATGTGTTGTGCTGAGACCCCATCTGCCACCTGCCCTTGGTGTCACGTGCCCTCATGGTTAGTCCACCAGTGGACAAACAGTGACGGACATCCCGTTTATGCAAATATTTCTTCAGATAGTGTTTCTTAATCCATTTCCTCTGCAAAGTCAGCTGTCTTCTTCCAAGTCCCCCAAAAGCGCATTGACATTTATTATGGTAAGATTGTAATTCCCCACGTGTTGACTCCTGAGCATCATCCAAGCAGTAGCATCTGTGGAGGGAAGGGGACCCTGCTACGCTGCTGGGGGGAGTGCCAATCAGTAGTCATTGTGGGATACAGTGTGGAGGTCGCTCAGACCATTGAAAAGAGAATTCCATATGATCCAGCAATCCCATGACTCTGTATACATCCACGGAAAACGAAATCCGTGTGCTGAAGAAAGATCCACACTCCCCTGTTTACAGTAGCACTTTCCACTCTATTCAAGGTACGGAAGCATCTAATCATTGGATGAATGGATAAAAACCTGAATGCAATACTCTTCAGTCTTAGAGAAGAAGGAAGTCCTGACATTTTCAACAGCATAGATGGACTTGGAGGATAGTGTGCTAAGTGGAACAGAAGGGAAAATCCTGCATGATCTCAATTATACGTGGATTCCAAAAATGTTGAACTCAGTCGGGCATTGTGACGCACAACTGTAATCCCAGTGACTCAGGAGGCTGAGGCAAGAGGGTCGCAAGTTCGAGGCCAGCCTCAGCAACTTAGGGAGGCACTAAGCAACTTTGTGAGACCCTGTCTCAAAATAAAAAATAGAAAAAAAGACTGGGGGATGCAGCTCGGTGGCTAAGCACCCCTGGGTTCAATCCCTAGGACTACAAAACATAAAAAAGATGGACTCATATCTGTAGAGGGTAGAATGGTGGTTACAGGGATGGGGTGGGGCAGGGGTAGAGGCAGCGGGAAGATGTGGATCAAAGGGTTCAAAATTTCAGTTACACGGGGGCAACAGATCAGGAGACCAAGTTTATGGCATACGACTATAGTTAATGACAGCATATTTTATTCTTGAAACTTGCTAAGAGAGTAGCTTGTACATGTTCATTAGTTTCATTTAGCCATTCCACAATATATTCACATGTCAAAACCCGTTATACCCATAAATAGATACAGCGTTTATCGATTAAAACAATGATCTGGATCTACTTCCTGTTGACAGAGCCGATCTGCGTATCAATATTTCAGGAAAAGAACTCAAAAACAAAGAACCAAATCAACTGCCCATTAACAGCAAAATAGCCATTTACCAAACTAAATTCTCCAGGGAGATTTTGGATACTGTGCAGAAAGAGCCTGGGGTTGTCCAGGACCTCAGAGTTTATCATGGAAGACACACTCATGGTTGCATCTGTGGGGTGCACGGAGAGTCTGATGTGCCGTCACCTGCTCTCGTCACCCTGCAGCCCAACAGGAATTCCCCCTCCTTTCCTGAGCTCCTGCCATGCTGGTGATGTCCTGGTACTGCCCTCGTAATGCCCTGGTAATTCATAGGTGAAACACAGGAAGGAAAATTTAACTACTTTTTTTTTTTTTTTTTTTTTTAATCAATGAGGATGTGTGGGCAGAAACAGGCCAGTGTAACTCCTGTTCCTGCTTCCCCTACTCTCCTAGACTCTGGAGAACTTTGAGAAACAAGAAGAAAAACATCCCTGAGCCGCATCCCTAGCCCCATCCCCACCCCCTTCTTTAAATTTTGGGACAGGGTCTTGCTAAGTTGCTGAGGCTGGCCTCAAACTTGTGATCCTCCTGCCTCAGCCTCCCACGTAGCTGTGCACCACAGGTGTGCACCCCCACACCTGGCTTCAGGGATGCCATAAACTTTCAACATGCAGACAATGCAACATCCGAACCCGCAACCCCGAGAGGCACGGTAGGAGTCGGTATGCCTGCATTCTTACTGTCTGTCATTTAACAGATGAAGAACCATCTGCTCTGGTGACATTTGTGTTCAATAGAAATGTAATTCAAGACCTGCTTGTAGTTTTGATATATTGATAGATAAACTATATCATTCAAATTGATTTTACCCTTTGTATTTTTGCCTTTTAAGGTGGTTGCTAGAAAACTTTATTTAGTTAATTAATTTATTTATTTTGCAGTGCTGGGGTTCGAACCCGAGGCCTCACGCATTCAAGGCAAGAGCTCTACCACTAAGTTACACCCCCAACTCATGTTTACTAGAAAATTTTGAACTATAAAGCAGTAAGTTCATGTCTAATTTTGAAGATCATAATTAGTACCAATGCTTTGTACCATGCAAGGGAGGATGAAGGTAGGAGCAAAAGATGAGAGAAATAGAAGTTAAGAGTTTCCTCCCACAAAAAATTACCACTTATACAAGTTGACAAAGGTGATCAGAGATTATAAATAGCCCCGCTGAATTGGACCAATCAACAGGTTTATTCAGTCCAATGTTCTGAAACTCAGGAGACTTCCGCATTAAGTCCAGGACTCTGGCTTTTTGTGATAGGTCAGAAGATATGCAACACACTGTACACTGGTGTGGGTCTCGGGCAGCAGCTGGGGCTCTTCAGTTAGCCACAGTCCCCACCACTCCCTTTTGTCTTCCTCTTCATCCACAGAACTGTTTGGACCCTGCAGGAATGGGTCCCTCCTGACCAGGACATCTGCAACATGCCATTCAAGCACTATTATGTCAATTCAACTGAAGGCCACTTATTACATGGCCACCATTAATTCTTTGTAGAAAGAGAGCAGCATGCACCGATTCTATCAGCGATCCCGAGTTAAGCACCGCGCTGTCTGCTGGATGACTTCCTCTGTTTTCTGGCAATTGGACGTGGAAACCTAACCGTAGTGGCCAATCTGGCGTCAGTCACGGACTCTGGGCCCTCTTGAGCCCTCGCCATGGAGAGGAGGAGTGGGTTCTGAGATGGGGAGTGACTGTGTGCACAGCTGCTGGGCTCGGGGTCAGAGCGCGGGACCACGCACCACCCCAACATCAGCCTTCCCTCTCAGGGAGGGATGGAAGACCCCATGAATCATTCATATCAAAGCAGATCGGCGCTCCGCGGGCCTGCCGGGGAATGAATTTCCTCGGGTGCATTTCCTGCCCTGACGGCAGTGTCTTTTCACGGGCGCCTGGGATGAGCTCATGAATAGCCGCATTCTCTGATCACGCTGCTTGAGGGGAGGTGGTTTTAGAATCTGAGCTCCAGTTTCCAATTCCTGACTTGGCTACTTAGGAGCTGCGTATCCTGTGATTTCAAAGGACATGACTAAAAACCGTACCCTTCCTGCAGAGGAATCTGGATGGAAACAGAGCAGGGATTTTTCATGCATCAGGACGTGAGGTGGCCCGGGAGCTCTCATGGAAATAGGAGGGGAGTAAGACGGACGTAAGGAACTGTGCCCACAATGAACCTTGTGGGTTCAGTCTCGGACCCCTGCAACAAAGCAAATAGTGCAATAAAATGAGTCTCATGGATGTTTTTATTTTCCCTGCGCACTCAAAAGTTAGGTTGACACGGCACTATCGTCTGTTAGCTGTTAACAGATCGTTAGAAAAGACAATGTGCACACTTTAATTAAAAGCATTTTAGAGGGGCTGGGGCTGAGCTCAGTGGTAGAGTGCTTACCTAGCACGTGTGAGGCCCTGGGTTCAATCCTCAGCGCCACATAAAAATAAAGAAATAATAAATAAAATAAAGATTAATTTATAAAAGCATTTTATAGGTTTAGGGTGTGACTTAGTGGTAGGGCATTTGCCTAGCATCCCCAAGGCCCTGGTTTTGATCCCCAGCACCACAAACTAAACAAAACAAAAGCAAAAGCAAAACAATTTAAAAAGCCCTTTATTGCTAAAAAATTGCTGATGATCATCTAAGCTGCCAAGAACCTGTTTTGATGCAGGTCTGCCACAAACTTTTTTCTTCTTCTTTTTTCTTGTACTGGGGACAGAACCCAGGGACCCAGGGGTGCTTAACCACTGAACCATATCCCTAGCCCCACCCTACCCTTTTTTTAAAGTTTTGGGACAGGGTCTTGCTAAGTTGCTGAGGCTGGCCTCAAACTTGTGATCCTCCTGCCTCAGTCTCCCATGGAGCTGTGCACCCCCACGCCTGGCTTCAGGGATGCCATAAACTTTCAACATGCAGACAATGCAACATCCGGACCCGCAACCCCGAGAGGCATAGTAGGAGTTGGTATGCCTGCATTCTTACTGTCGATGTCATTTAACAGATGAAGAACCATCTGCTCTGGTGACATTTGTGTTCTATAGAAATATAATTCAAGACCTGCTTGTAGTTTAAAATTTTCTAGTAAACATGGGTTGGGGGTGTAACTCAGTGGTAGAGCTCTTGCCTCGCATGTATGAGGCCTTGGGTTCGATTACCAACCCTGCAAAATAAATAAATAAAATAAAGTTTTCTAGCAACTACCTTAAAAGGCAAAAATAAAAGGGTAAAATTAATTTGAACAATGTATTTTACCTAATGATATATCAAAAATAAACATTTAAATTGTATGTGGTAAGAATACTATAGAGATATTAGTCAGGCACAGTGGTACATGCCTGATATCCCAGCTACTTGGAGGCTGAGGCAGTAGGTTCTCAGGTTTGAGGCCAGCCTCAGCAACTTAAAGAGACTCTGTCTCAAGGACATTTTTAAAAATAAACTAATGAGTTATGTTATATTCTTTTTTTGGATTAAGTCTTTAAAGTTCAAGGAAGTGCTTATACTGAGAGTCTAGACTAACCACATTTCAAGGGTGCAATGGTCCTAATGGGGAAGTACCTTCGAGAGATGAATGTCCTCAAAGTTGCATAATCTTGGGCAATTGCTTCTCTGGTCCCTATTTCTTTATCATAAAATGTGAACACTGGGTTTTCCCCAACTCCTGGGTCTTAGGATCACAGATAAGCATGATGCAGTCAGTGGTCTTTGCTACAGGGTCGCAGGGTATCTGCCAGTGTAGACAAATAGCAAGATTATATTCACGATATAATTAGAAGTCAAATCTCTGTTGGGGGCAACATGTTGCTGAAGGTTGACTCAGAACCACGGTCACCTTGGGGTGACACGGTAGCATTCAAGGCCTGGTCAGCTCCCACCCAAGACCTCCAGCTAGACAGGCAGATTCTAATGCCATCTCTGAGGATCTGGAGAGAGGATCGCTTCTTCAACCTCATCACACCAAGATGTGTGCGTCCCACGCTCGTTTACAATGATTCCCGTGCCAAATCGACAAGACTCATGCAAAAAAGGCCACATTGAACTTGTTTGGATGCCTGCAGTTCAATTTTATTCAGACCATTTAGGAAACACTTTTAGTATAATTATTCAAATAGTTGGTTCTGTTCAGGCAAAATCTTAGCTAATAAAAGGTAGCTAGAATGAAACTTTTATAGAAAGTCAAATATTTTTGTTCTGATAAAATAGGAAAGCCCAAGTACAGAATAAGATGCCATTTAAGAATATCACAAGGGGGGCTGCTGTGGTTGTGCATGTCTGTAATCCCCGCGATTCAGGAGACTGAGGCCAGCCTCAGCAACTTAGCAAGGTCCTAAGCAACTTAGGGAGACCCTGTCTCAAAATTAAAAAATAAAAAGGGCTGGGAATGTGGCTCAGTGGTTAAGCACCCTTGTTGGCTCCCCAGTACAAAAAAGAGAAAGAATACCACCAGGGGACCCAGTGGGGTGGTGCATACTTGAAGTCACAGCTTCTTGGGAGGCTGAGGCAGGAGGATCACTTGAGCATAGGAAACTGAGACCAGACTGGGCAACATAGCAAGACCCTGTCTCTAATAAATACATAATAATCAATCAATTAACACCAGTGGGAACAGTGCAGAAGTGAGAAGAGCCAGCGTCCTGTGCTTACATCTTATTTCCATACTTTTCTTTGTGACTTTACATTCTCATCTTGAAAATGGGAGCAAGAGCCAGAGTTACAGAAAGGATTTCAGTTCTTAGCACCATAATTGTTAGTTCCCCTTTCTTCCTGTGTCAGTGAGAAATGGGGTAAAACAGTTAAAGCACACACACACACACACACACACACACACGTGCGCGCGCAAAAAGGCTTTTATATTTTGCTTTTATGCGACCTCATTTTTTTTAAACACATAACAGTAATTATTCTGCAGATTAGGAAAGCGTGACCGTGAGGGGGTCTCCAGTTGCACCTTCCAGATTCTTGACATGTCATAAAAAAGAATTTAGGCAGGAGTCAGGGATGAGGATGGAATAATGGAGTTACTGTAAAGGGAACGTGTCACGCCGTTGGAGACAGGAGTGTGGTCAGCCTGTCCTGGTCCGGCAGGGGAGGCGCCGGAGGCCGGACCGCAGGTGCAGCTGGGATGGGCGGGCATGCACTTGTTCCCAGGTTCTCCAGCGCTTGCGAGTCGCCCGCACATTCTGACGCTGCTACTCCCTACGTCACCTGTCGCATCCTGAGCTCCACCCAGGGCTGTGCATCCCACTGTCAAAATGGGCTGGGGTCACTTCTCGGCCGCCAGCGTCTTCAAGGAGCATGATCCCTCGAGTGGTGCCTTCGGAGCCTCCTTCTGAGTCTGGTGGGTCTGTGGCTTTTCATCAGCCAATCAGCGAGCTGCCGCCGAGGACAAGGGCGGGGCTGTTTGCGAGCCTTTCTCTTTTGAGGTCCAGTGTTCTCTCTGTATCCCTAAATCCCTAGCTCAGAAAGTGACCCGTTCATGGTAGAACACTGAATACGATGCTGAAAAATACATGTTGAAAATTACCAGTAATTCTGCCGCTCCACACATACTATCCATAGTTTTTGTGTTTGCCTTAAGCACACCTATATGCAAATGGTTCTCCTTCTCTTTACAAAATTGAGATAACATTGCCTAAATAACATTATATATGCCTTTCTTTGGCAATAGACTCAATTTTAAAAGATTTAAAATTTTTTTGGCTTAAAAATATTGTTCAAAAACACAGTTTCAAGGTTATATAATATTCCACGGTATTGACAGTATGTCTTATGTAGTTCTGCTTTTGGACAGTTACACTATCTCCAAATTTTCCCAGATAGAAATTCCACATGATAGTCTTGCACACAGATGTTGGAGCACATCTGTTGATGTCTTTAGTATAAATTCCTGGGAGTGGAATGAGCAAGTCTAAGGGTATCTAAGTGGACGTGATACTGTTACAGAATCACCCTTCTGGAAGAGTCTAACTGTTGTCAACCCTATGGTGAATGAATAAATTTTGTATCATCCAGCCTCAGCATCAGATGATCGACTGCATTTTCAAAAGAAGAGGATTGAGAATGGGCGGATTGTCGGCACACACGGGGCTTCTATTTATTTTTCTGTGGGACTCTAGGTGTGATTTTTCCAAGTTCTGTAGTTAGGACACAGGGCTACAGAAAATTGGGAGGGGCCAGACCCTTTCCTGAGAAGGGAACTGTACCAAGGCTGGGAAACATGTCTGCCCTGGGGGCCAAATGTGACTAAGCTCTGAGAATGAGGAAGTCCCTCGCAGAATGGCAAGCTGCTGGGTCCGACCACAGTCCTAAGGGGGAAACCTGCTCCAGACTGGGCTTCCGGCCTCCACCCGTGAGGCTTCTGGTTGCCGCCAGTTATAATCAACCAGAAGCAAAGCAGCATGGGAGAAGTAGGAAACCAAGGGCAAGGGGGAGGAGCCTGGAGAGGAGCAGGAGGAGGGAGAAGCTTCTAGAAGGAGGGGCTGGGTCTAGACCAGCTAGACACTAGGCTGCAGATGACAGCCCAACCTGCTGGAGACTAACTACATGCTTTCTAGAAAGGCAAGGGTCCTTGGGCTGCCACAAGCCATCTTGATTTTTTTTGTTGTTGTTGTTGTGTTTTGGTGGCAGGTACCAGGGATTGAACCCAGGGCTGCTTAACCACTGAGCCACATCCACAGTCCTTTTTGTATATTTTTAATTTTTGAGACGGGGCCTCCCGGAGTTGCTTAGGGCCTCACTAAGTTGCTGAGGCTGGCTTTGAACTTGTGATCCTCCTGCCTCAGCCTCCCAGCAACCTGCCATCTTGAGAGCAATTCTTGTGTGTTCCAGGGACCGTGGGGGAAGTCAGGACCATGGGGGTTGCACCTAGGAGACAGTGCCACACCCCAAGTTCAAGCTGGTTCACAACCGCTACTGCCAAAGGGGGACTCTGGGTTGTGTGAGGAGTGGAGATTGGAATTAGGAATTTGGGGAAGATAATCTGGGAGTAAATAAAAAACTGTATATTTGTTTAAACTAGAGAGATAAGCATACCAGCAGCCCTGGGGATTTAGAGTAGCTAAACAGTTGCCATTGTCTTAGTCACTTGAGGGAAAAATAGCAAGATCGCTAAAAATAAACAGTGAAAATAATTCTCTAATCCGCAAGATACCTGAGGAATTTAGTTTATAAATTTATAAAATTCCAACTACCGGCTGGACAATTTGGTAAATCAAAGGCTGTTGTTTACATGATGCTTCTTAACTTCAACACGGGGTTTGAACTTACACCACAAAAACCTCTCAAGCAACCAGGAAAATAGGGTCACCAGGTCAGTAGGAGGAAAAGACTGAAATACAAAGAGCGTTTGCAAAGGCTGGTCTTGGGCCAGCACTTCTGAAATTTTCAGCAGTGATCATGGAAGAGGGTACTGAATAAATGAACCGGGGAGACAGCCCAGTATAGTGTGGCCGTCACTATTAATAAAATGACAGAACCAGGAGGCAGAGACAGACGCCAGCAGTGCAGATGCATGGAGTGAAGTTCAAAGGCCTCATGTGCCTTTAAAGGTAAACAAATGGAGCAAATAAAAAGAGTGTTCTGGGCACAGTGACACACGCCTATAACCCAGCTACTCAGGGGCTGGAGGATAGCACCTTGGAGGCCAATCTGGGCAACCAGCGAGGCCTCTTCTCAAAATAAAATAGTCATTTCAAAAAGGGGGCGGGGGCAGGTGCTGTGGCTCACACCTGTTATCCCAGCTGCTCCGGAGGCTGAGGCAGGAGGATCGAGATTTCAGAGGCAGCCTCAGCAACTTAGCGAGGCCCTAAGCAACTCAGTGAGACCCTGTCTCTAAAGATAATATTAAAAGTGGGCTGGGGATGTGACTCAGTGGTTAAGCACCCCTGAGTTCAATCCCTCGTACCCCACCCCCAAGAAAGGGGGAGGGCCTGGGGCTGTGGCTCAGTGGTGGAGCCCTTGCTTGGCCTGAGTGAAGCCCCGGGTTCCATCTCTAGGACTGTGGACACCAAAACCAAGATGGAGTGGACACACAGTACAGAATACCCGCTCACTACCTAGAGTCCCCGGAACAGGCCAGGGTCGAAAGCCAGGTTTCCAGCAGCCGAGATACCTGAAGCTCTCCTCTTACGTTTTATCTGTGCAGAATGGAAAACTTTCAAACTGCTGATCGTTTGCTTTTCTCCTTTCCTAAAGCAGGACGTGAGCGTAATCGAGTCTTTCCTCCACCACTGGGGCCTCATGTAGGATCTCAAATTCTGTCTCAATCCCATGAGGTTGATTGAGCCTCCCTGCTTTGTGCCAGGTGCTGCCCATTGACATCTGACCGTATATTACATACGTCAAAATCAGGCCTTGACGATGTTGGGCTTAGTGGAAAAGGAGCCAGTCACAGACAACCATGCGCTAAAAGATTTCACCTGGGCTTTCACAAGTACTCATTTGGCGACTGTGTTGTATTCGGATGTCAGAGACATTGGCGTGGTATCTTCCATACCTTCCAAATGAAGTTGTTACTCAATTACCATTTTCCCTGAAACAGTAGAAGGGGAAAGAACAAACATTAGTTGAGCACCTACTATGTGTGATATGCTTGACATTTAGCATTTCATCTAACCCTTATAATAATCATATAAAGTAGGTATTAATAACCCCAAGATGGGAAGATGAAGGCTCATATAGCTAATCAGAATGACACTACAGTAAATCCTCTTACAAGGTGCTCAGGTCACCTTGTACTCACTAATTTAATCCTCACCAAACTCTAGGAGAGAGTTACCATTATTATTCCATTGTATGTGTGAGGAGACTGAGGCACAGAAAAATTATTAACTCACCCAAGGACCCACATATGAAGTCACAGATCTGGGATATAAGCAGAAACACTAGACCTTATGTCCCTCATGTATCTGTGTTGTTCCCTAAGAACACTGCAGAGGGTCCTAGTGGGCCCCACACCTAACATAAAAGCACATTTGTATCAGGTATAGTCTGTGGGACGCTGGATAAGTTAAGAGGGCAGTCCTTAGCTTCAACCACGAAGCTGGCTCTTTGGGGGCGACTTGAGGGGTACTGAGGAGCTGTCATTGGCTCTTCTAACCTTCCCACCTGAGAATCCATACTCAGAATACTGTTTTGGCTATTTTGTGTGTGTGTGTGTGTTTTAGCTTAAGTTTATCTCTGGTTTATGGTTTGTCAAATTGCTTTAGCAGCTGTTAGCCATTGGAAGATGGAGGTGGCTGAATTTCCAATCTTTCTCTGGCTTCTCTTCCCCCAGTTGCAATAGCGGAGAAGAGAGGAAGATGGTGAAGGCCCTGGGGCTCTGAGCCAGGACCGGTAACCCTGAGGAGCCCGGCCGCCTCTCGCTCCCCACTCTTCACCCCGGAGACCAGGCTGGTCCTCAGGGTGCGAGGAAGGCCAGCACTCCCTCCGCTTGGCTCCACCTATCCCTGGTCTCCAAGGCCCCTCTATTCAGGTGGATCAAGAGCCCTTGGCCTGTGGGGCTCAGTGTCACGCGCCTGTCATCCCAGCAACCCGGGAGTGACTCGGGAGGCTGAGGCAGGAGGATCTCAAGTTCAAAGACAGCCTCAGCCACTTAGTGAGGCCCTAAGCAACTTAGAGAAACCCTGTCTCAAAATAAAAACATCAAAGGGCTGGGGATGTGGCTCAGTGGTTAAGTGGCCCTGGGTTCAATCTCCAGTCCCAAAAAAATAGAAGAGTCCTCTCCACTGCTTCTCTGAGCGTGGTGAATTCAGAGTTGGTAGCCTCCTTGGCTGGATGGGGACAGATTTTTTTTCTTGCCAACAACCTGGGGCGAGGACAGTGGCCAGCTGCTCTAGTCCCTGCAGAGCCCAGCAGCTGAGCAGTGGGTTTCAGGCACGTGGTGAGTGTCTTCCTCTTGCTCCTAAAACCATCTGGACCTCCTCCCCCCGCCCCCCCATCCCCCTGGGATGGGCCGATTTGGCGACAGCTCCTGACAGCTGCACTTCGTTGCGTTTGCTGGAGGGGTGGGCTCGGCAGAGGGTGTTTTAAAAGGCTTTTCCCTGGCTGACAGGACCAGGGATAGAAAACAATAAGAGGCAGACCCCTTCCTGAAATGTATTTTCCCGCAGGCAGTGACTGCTACAGCTCCCCCTCCCCGGGTCTCTTTCCATCCACACAGGTGCAATGTTTTCTTAAAAAAAAAAAAAAATCGGAACGCTTTGTCATGTGCTCATGCCCAGGGACGAGCAGGCCCGGCCTCTCTCGTATCTCCTGCCACCCCGGGGGGTTTCCAGCTCCACATTACTGCAAGAAGAGAGGCCAGTCTCTTTCTCTAATTAGGATGGGGTGATCCAGACTCAGGACACAGTCTGGGTGTGGCCTGAGAGGCTAAAGAATGGCCTCGGAGACGCACCCTGGGGACAGCGAGGGTGTCTTGAGTCAGTGGGGACAGGACGAGGCATCCTGTTCCTCCTGCTCAGCCTTCTACTCAGAGATGGCCCGTGAGATACCAGGTGCCTGCACTTGGTTTCCCATTCTGTGATCAGAGGAACATGAAGCTACGAAGGCCAGCACACTCTGCCACCTGGCTTCTCAGAGCGCATTTTAAAAGGTGCGAGATCCACACAGGGTCTGTGGCCTCGGATCGCATGAGGTCTTCCCTCTGCAAGTGTCTACGTCCGCATTTCTTCTTTTTATTTGTTCTTTTTAGATATACATGACAGTAGGATGTATTTTGGCACATTATACATACGTGAACTGTAACGTCTTCAAATTAGGATCCTATTCTTGAGGTTGTACATGATTGACAGTTACACTGGTTGTATGTTTGAATTCAGGGGTAGGAGAGTTCTGTCTGATTCATGCTACCATCCTTCCCATTTCCCCCACTTCCCTTCATTACAACAGATGAATGGATAAAGAAAATGTGGAATGTATACACAATGGAATATTACTCAGCCATAAAGAAGAATGAGGTTATGGCACTTGCTGGTAAATGGATGGAACTGTAGACTATCATGCTAAGTGAAATAAGACAGTCCCCAGAAACCAAAGGCCGAATGTTCTTTCTGATATGTGGATGCTAACATACAATAAGGGAGGGTGGGGAGAGGAAGAAAAGAAGTCCTCATTTCTTCTTTTAAGGACACCAGTCCTATTGGATCAAGGGCCACCTCATTTTAACTCAACCACCTTTTCGAAGGTTCTATATACAAATATGGCCCCATTGTGAGCTATGGGGTCTTAGGGGGTGTCCACATGTGAATGGGGCGGGGAGACAAGATGCAACCTAACAGACGACAAGGGGGCAAACTCCAAACAGCCTCCTTCCCCAGCTGATGGAGAACGTCAAGATCACAGGCCCCTGCCAGCAATTCCCTGGGCGATGGGCTCATTCTACAATCCAAGAGGCTGTCCTAGGCCCAGGGTGCCCTCCTCGGGCACCCCGCAGGGCAGGGGCAGCAGCTGTGGCTCCCGGCTGCCCTGGTACCCTGACCAGGCTCTGCGTTCATGGAAGATCCAGGAAGGAGCAGAGACCCTTGTCCTGCTCCCAAGTTTTGGAACGCACTGCGGGGAACCCAGCTCTACACTCGTTTAGGGTTATTAATAATGGATGGCACTCATGGCTTCCGCCTGCTTTGCGCAGTGCTCGGAAGCCCAAGGAAGAGAGATAATAAAATTTTAGCCTAAGAAGAAACAGGGTGAAGAATTATTCTGCCTCTGTTGAAAATGTTCCTGTATAAAATATTCATTTTCGGTTATACACTAATAAACAAAGATGTCCCCCACAGGCTCCCCTGTGTAAAAACTCTAATGTGATCATAAAATTAAAAATAGTAATAAACCAATTATGGGGAAATGATCATGAGGGACACAATGAATAAATTATTAGAGCAATAGGTTCATATGGACAAGGTGCCCAGGGCAGGGAGGGGAAGAGGGGGCCCTCCTCCTGCTCTGTCCCCTGTCCTGACGTGTGCCTCCGTTCCAGCAGCTGCCCCCGTGTCCTTTTGGCAGGTGGCCACTGAGCCGCGCCATCAGCAGGTGCTGCACCCGGGTCCCTACGCACCCTCTGCCCGCTCTTCTCCTTTAAAGTGATTCCATGATGCCAGCATTTTTTTTAAAAAGCAAGATGCCAACTATTTGAGGGGTCAACTGTGTGGGGTCACCCCTATTTCAAGTCACAGGTGGGGACACATATGTCCCAGCTCCTGGCCTGGGTCCTTCTACACGGTCCCTGACTATAGCATCCCTCGGGGCTCCTCTCAGAGCTTCCCCCCTCTCTCTACACCCCTGCCCTTCTCCTGGGCTTAAGAAGGCACAACTGGAGAACTCCCCATTTGGAGCCAAGACCCTCCTCTGACCAGGGACTCGGGGAATGTTCCGGAACATCTCCACCTGCCCCTGCTCAGTCTCAGTTTCAGCACCCCGACGCCTCACAGCTCCTCACAGCTCCTCTGCAGCTCAGCACATGGTCACACGAAGTCCTGCCTTGTTCAGGACAAAGCCCCGAGAGGCCTCCTTCAATCTTCCTCAGCCCTCACGCCCTGTGTCCAACCATTAGTGGGTCTTTCAGTTCCATCCTCAAAGCGTATCTGGAACCTGCCCGCTTCTCTCCATCTCCCTGGTCACCAGGCCACCGTCAGCCCAGCGTCCAGCCACCATCATCTCCGGCTGAGTTTGGCAGCACAACTCCTCAGGAGGTGTCCCCTCTGTCACTTTGCCTTCCTGACCAGCCACCAGAGTGATTCGAAAGAAAAAGTAGATCACAAAGGCCACTCCCACCCCCAGTCTGCATAAAATCCTTCAGCGGATTCCACTGTCCCCCTAGAGTAACAGCCGAGCCTCTCTTTGTGCCCTCAGGCCCTGACTGAGCAGGCCCCACTTCTTCTCCAGCACCGTCCCGACCCGGGATCCTCTCCCTCACGACGTGCAAGACCAGCCTGGCCTCTCATTGCCCCGAAGACTTGACTGCTCTGAGCTCTTGGATGGGTAGCCTCAGCTGTACCTGGAACTTGTTAGGAATCCCAAGTCTCACTCCAGACCGACCGGCTCAGAATCGGGAGCTCAGCAAGATCCCCAGGAGATGGATGGTAAGCAAGCTGAAGTTTGAGAAGCACTGGTGTAGATTAGGACCCAGCAGGTTCTTCCCACCCTGGGGCCACCTACTGCTGATCTCCTGATGGGAGCCCAGGAAGATGAGGACCCTCCCTGGCCCCCTTCTCGCTGGTTCAGATCTACCCTGAGTGCTGCCCCTTCTCTGGCTCCTACACACGCTAGCCTCGATGTAAGAGAGAAATAGCAGTCATCAGAAACAGCTTCCTTTTTTCTTCTGTTTGCTGAAAGAACAACATTGCTCTCTGTGGAAGTGCGTGACCTCACTCCTCCGGTGGTGTGCTGGTAAATGCTTAACAACCAGCTCTCCAGAAATCAAAAAGAGGTTCTGAATCGAGGAATTTTCTGATTTCTGCAGTGTAAATACATCCAATTTCAGGTGACTCATGAGACAGCACTAGACGAGGGTTGTAAGAGACCCGCAGAGGAGCATGGTAATGTGGTATTCCCACCATTCAGGTGCAATGAATGGAGATAACCCCAGCATAGCTGCTAGAAAAATGTACACATAGGCAGATGAGTTTTATGTATTTATTACTTTGTTTTCAATATTATCTGTAAGTTTCCATCCTTTAATTTTTTTTTTCTAGAGATTGAACCTAGGGGTGCTTAACCACTGAGCCACATCCCCAGCCCTCTTTATATTTTATTTAGAGACAGGGTCTCACTGAGTTGCTTAGGGCCTCGCTAATCTGCTGAGGCTGGCTTTGAACTTGCCATCCTCCTGCCTCAGCCTCCCAAATCGCTGGGATTACAGGCGTGTGCCACAGTGTCCGGGCCTTGCTTTAATTTTTAACTGACTCTGATGGGTGCCTTGGCTCAAAAAATTCCTGCACATGTGCCAACCAGCTGGCAAGCTCCCTCCTGCCCTCCCCTTCACTTCCCCTGTGTCTCCACACACCGGCCTGGTTCTACCTGGGAAATCTCTCGTCTCCTCCTTGCTGACTTCTGCCTTGTCCTCCTGGATCCCTGGGGCCACGGCGACCAGAGGCTCCTCTGGCTTCCACAGCTCTGCAGAGCCCAGACATCCCCTCCCTGCCCCGGTTCCTTGTCCTCCCCCGATCCCTCCCCTCCGTCCGTCCATCAGGGTTCTGGCGCTGGCCTCTTCTCCCTCTGCACCCTCTCGCTGGGCAACTGCAGCACCCCGCAGGTTCCGCCCTCACCTCCTCAGTGTGGATGAGCCGTGGCTCTCCACCGACAGCCCGCACCCTCTGGGACGTCTGCTGGCCCAGGAGCGCACCGGGCGTCAGGATGTCAATGGATGAGCGAAGGAGCTTGTCCTGGAAAAGCTCACCTCTCCCTGCTCACGGCCTCTGTACCCAAAGACCCAGCTTTTCAAAATGCAAGTTTTCAACACTGCAGACGCCGCCTCAGGAAGGCTGCCGGAACCGTCCAGCGAGACCAGGCTGGGACCAGGTCGGCGAGGGTGGAGTGGCCGAGAGTCAGTGTGTTCACAGTTCCTGGTGCTTGTGGAATGGACAGCCTCAGGCATCACTGGACAGGGAGCTTGAGGGGCGATGCGTGGTGTCTGGTGCCAGCACCCGGGTGCTGGGGGGATGTGCCAGTGACTGAATAGGGACTTCCCACCGTTGCTGCTCAGACGTCTGACTTGAAATGTGTAGGGATTTTTGGTTTTGGTTTTTATATTCTCCTGCCACCAATTCTTTCAATACGCCAGGCACCAGCTGGGTGTCCTGGTGGCTTACAGTGCAACTCAATTTTGAGGCTCCTTACCTGGATTTAGCATCAGATCACCCAGGTGAAGGGCTCGGTCCCACCAAACTGCCATTAGTACAGAGTGCAGTCACATGTCAACGGGCCTCCCATACTCCTAGCCAGTTGGCCACCAACCAGTGGTCCCCACGCCCCTCTCCGTAGGCTCCAGGTAATCAGCCCTCCTATCTGTGGGTTCCTTATCCACAGATTCAACCAACCATAGAACAAAAATATTCATTAAAAAAAAATCACAGTAAGTTCCCAAGGGTGAAGCTTGAGTGTGCCACACACTGAATCCGACAGAATGACATGAAGCGTGGGCCCCCGGTCGCCTCAGACCCTCATCCCTCTCCAGCACTTGTGGGAGCCCGTCTGCCTACGTGTCTTCCTGGTGTGCCATGCGCTTAGGCCTGCAGGGGCTGTGTCTCTACTGAACCTGTACTGACTTTTTTCTGGTCATTATTTCCCGGAGCAATATAGTATAACAACTGTGGACACAGCATTTACACTGTACTCGGTGTTCTAAGTAACCTAGAGGTGACTCAAAGTGTCCACCAGGATGTGCCAGGGTTATCTGCATAGACTTGAGTTTTAGAATCCACGGGCAGAGGAGGGGTCCTGCAACCCCAAGTATAATCTGCTGGAATGGCTCACAGAACTCAGGAAAATGCTGAACTTTTATGTTCCAGCTTATTATAAAGGATTCAATTCTGGAGCAGCCAGGGTAGGGCGTGGAGTAGTGGACTTTGGGGTGGGGGCTTCTGGAGCTTATCTGCCCTTTCCAGATGGGCCACTCTACCAGCACCTCAGGGTGTCCCCCCCTGTCACTTGGGGGGTTTCATGGAGGTTCCATTACTGGGGCAGGATGGATGAAATCACTGGCCCTCCCCAGCCCAGGTGACCTGAAAGAGCTGACCCTGTAATCCCAGGGCTCCTGCCTCTGGTAACCAGCCCCATCCTGAAGCTCTCTAGTCCCCTCCCCTCCCACGCACTCAGGAATGCTCGAAAGGGCCTCCTTATGAATAATGACAGGCAGTCCTCTCTCCTATCACGAAGGACTTTTGGAACCAGGGTCTGGATTCAAATTCGTATTTCTTATTGCATCACAACCTCATGGGGACTGTGGAGGTGGCTCCCTGGCCTCCAAGATGCCCAGCCAGCCCCCTGTTCCCAGTGGAGAGGTGGAGTGGCTGCCCAAGGCCACATGGGGCCCCCAGGCAGGTATAGCAAACTAGCACCCAGGAGTGCCCACTTGTCATCCTTCACAGCCAGGCCTGGAGTGACGTGGACACCTGCATGCAGTGCTGCAGCCCATCCAAGGATCTCAGCCTCAGGCCGCCAGCAAATGAAAGCAGGGCAGACTCAATGGAAGTTGAGACTCAGGAATTGGCCAATAGCATTAGTATATTTCTAAACCCTAATCAGCATACGTTTGGGCCAATAGCATCGGTACTTGTTTTCAAGCCCTAGTTAAGTGTGGACCAGGAGCAGTGAACTGAGTGCTATGTAAGTCCCTAGGCTAGCACACTTGGGCAGGGAAGGCCTGCTGGCCAGTCTCCTGTCGGGTCCCCTCTTGCCCTACAAGAGTTCTTTCTGTTCCTGTTCCTCCGTAAATCCTGCCCTTACACTCACAAGTCCTGGTCTGTGGGTTTCACTCTTCAAATTCATGAGACAAGAGCTCAGGAAGGAGAAGAAACTGAAGGTGAGCTGCTGGGGTCTGCCACAGCACTGGAGGGCGTGTCCCGCCATCGAGAGCCCCTCACCTCCTGGCTGCAGAGGCTGCAGCTCGTGCAGACCCCTCCGGGCAGCAGGACGAGAGGAAGTCCTCTCACCTGCCAGCAGCTGCAGAGACTCGAGTTTCATCTCAAAACTGTGGTTTCCCTATCACAGGGAGAGCAGGTTCATGGGGGAGGGGCGTCTAGATCTGCAGGTGCCCACTGGACGGTCACCCGGAGATCTCAGGAGGCAGTGGACACTGGGAACGGAGGCCTGAGATGCAGAAGTAGTTGGCAGTTGTTAGCATATGGATGATTGTAATGTCCTATAGATGAAAAAACAACTTTTTAGTGATTTTTAATAGATTTTAGAATCAAGTTTGAACTCTAGAAATTCTCTCCCAGTTCACCCTTGCCTATGGTTTGAGTCTCAAGATTGGTGTCAGTTTCTCACTCTCCCCGAGTCCCTGAATCCTTTTCAGGCTGCGATAACAAAATACCATAAACTGTGTGGCTTATCAACAACAAAAATTTATTTTTTGACCGTTTTGGAGTTCAGGATGGAGGCCTAGCAGATTCAGTGTCTGGTGAGGATCCACTTTCTGGTGTGTAGATGGTGCCGCCTGGCTGAATCTTCGCATGTGGAAGGGGCGAGAGAGCTCTCCGGAGTCTCTGTGACTCATAGGGGCACTGATGCCATTGGTGAGGACGCCACTCTTATGACCCAGTCACCTCTGAAGACTTCACTTCTTAATACTGTCGCCCTGGGAGGTGGGTTTCAACCTGTGAATTTTGGGAGGACGTAAGTCTTCGGCTCACAGCAGCCTGCCCTCCTCCAGCAGGGTCCTCTGCCGCCTCCCACACAAGTTGCTAGGTTGGGTTACTGCAGAGGGGACCCCACTGCCTTCCACAGGACCAGTCCAGATCCCCCGCCCTACAGATCGAGAGCCCACTGACGGCAGGGACCTCCTGGTCACTCTCTTCTGTGTGTCCCCCTGGCTCTCGGTGGATGTTCAGTAATTATGTGTCAGAAGACGCTGTGAGATGGGCTTTCTGAGCCAGAGAGCCTACGGATTGAACTGCTGTTGCTTTTGGAAGCGCCGGGGCTGAGTCCTGGCCAGTCCCGCCAGGATGCTGAACACTGTGTACCCAGGGAGGCAAGAAGACTTTCAGAGGGTGCCAGGGACTTGTGCCCAGTTCTTCCCTCAGTGTTGTTCTCACCTTTTCCAGCCACATTTCAAACGGATCTGTAAAGCCTAACCCGTCCCTAAAGTTTTCCCCAGACCCGCCTTGGGTAAACACACGGCAGAGGCCACCTACCTCTCTCCCACTGAGCTAATAATAATAAGTTATTATTATTTTTATATTGTGCACTCATTTATGGCTTGGTTACACACAGCAAGGTGCCCACCAACCCTGCAGGGAAGCCCCGTGAGCTGCTCGCGTGACAGAGGGAGGTGGGGACTTGGGGACTTAGCTGCTGGCATGAGGCCTCCTGGAGAAAACCCAGGCTCCTTCTGGGAGCTAGGACAGTGATGACAGGAGAGAAGGCTCATTCCAGATTTGCAGTCTGGGACTCTGCTCGGTGCCCAGCACAGCAGAACACGTCAGCTCCCGGAACCAGGTACGGGCTACTCAGATCGAGTGGAAAATACCTGAACCCGTTCTTTGGTGAGCTGGCCCTCCATCAAGGTGGCCGCAGAGCACCCTGGGAGTGGAGGAACTCCAGGTGCCTGGCCTGCCCCTCTGCCTTGCCAGCCCCCCATGGCAGGGCCCTACTGGCAATGGAGGGAGCCATTAGAGATTCTCCCAGCGCTCCGTGGGGCTGGGGTTTGGTTTTGACAAAGAAGGAAGGATCCAAATCTTGTCATGAGAAGGTCCATAACCACCTGTGCTCCTGTGCTTTAGAAACACGGGTGACTTCAGAGGCCTGGAAGTACAGTCCTGGAGAACAACAGTGAATGACGTTCCTGGTGTGTGTGTGTGTGTGTGTGTGTGTGTGTGTGTGTGTGTGTGTGTGTGTGTGGAGAGAGAGAGAGAGAGAGAGAGAGAGAGAGAGAGAGAGAGAGAGAGAGAGAGAGAGAAAGCATTATTATAAGATATTGGTTCATGCAGTTTTGGAGCCTGAGAAGTCTCATGATCTGCCATCTACAAGCTGTAGGCTCAGGCGAGCCCACGGTGTGTAATCCAGGGGCCTGAGAGCTGGAGCAGAGGATGGTGTAGCGTCTAGGCAGGTTTGAAGGCCTGAGAACCAGGAGCACCTAGGATGGAAGAAGATCTGTGTCCGAGCTGAAGTGGTCAGGCAGAGAGGGGAGAGTCCTCCCTGCTCTGTATTCTTGTTCTCTTCGGGTCCTCAACAGATTGGACGATGCCCATCTACTTTGGTGAGCATGATCTTTACTCATTTTACCTATCCAAATGCTAAGCTCTTCTGGAAAACCTCACAGATACATCCGGAGATAATGCTGAACCAGACTTGTGGACATTCCCTGCCCCGGGCAAGTTGACACATAAAATTAATCATTACAGGTGGTCATGGTGGTTCTTTCTCTCAAAAAGTAGCTGAAATAAAGCTTAGATGGTCATGTGAAATACATTTTTCCCTATTACAAATGAGCAAGTGTACATCCATATTTTTAGGTCTTCTAAAAACAAAGATCCCAGGCTGGTGTGTTCCTGCGTCAGTACCAGGAGCAGTTTTTGATGTCTGGATCCAACTCTATCATAAAAGTGCAAACTGAGCAATTATAATTTGCAGATGGCATTTAAATGGTGACTTACAGGAAATAAAAAATAAAATGCCCTTTTTTCCTTTCTTATTTTAAGTAACATTTTTGGTAACATGTTTATGCATTTTGCAAAGAGGACCTAAGTTAATATTGTGGAAAACAAAATCTGTAAACCTTCTAAGGCTTAATGATGACAGTTATCAAGGACCCCAGAAGACCTCAGCCCTAAATCATGGGGTCTGAGAAGTGCAATAATAAATCCATAGTCAAGTCTTTCTGGAGGAAATATGAACTATGAATCAACTAGCCTTGGACAATTCATTTGTTTAATTTAGCCTTTGGATTATAAAGGGATCCAATTAATTAAAAAATGCTTTCATTGGCGCTTGCTGCTCTGGACGGTTCTTCATCGAGAATATTAAGTTCCTGGAACCAGTGACTCACATCTTTTATTTTTGTGCTTCATACGCAGCCTCTTGAACCCAGCTTTCTCCTTCTCCTTCGGCATTTTGAAGGGGACTTGTCACTTGCATGGAGATGCTGAAGGACTGTTCCCCCTCAGGCTGACAGGTCTGACTCAGAAAACACCACTCCACCATCAAATGATCGATGCTTATAAAGAGAGCCCCCAGAGACTCTTCTGGAAGCATCAGGCCTGGGATCACTTGAACTGGTGTGTGCTGGAGCTCAAAACTCCGGAGTGATTCAGCTCCCTCCTGGCTTAGTGCAGCTTTGGCTGTTGGCATTGCTCTCAGTTTCCCAAGCTGTTGAAATGATCAATACTATCAATACACAGGGAGAAGGGAGAAAACAATTCTGCCTAATGGATTAATCATATTTTTCAAATACCCCAAGATATGAAGAAATGTGTCCAGTAATTGACTCTTTGGGGAAGAAGGAGATATCCCTTAAAATCCTGTCTGGGAGACTTTTACAAGCTAGCAAATCTCTTTTTAATTTTATTTTCATATTGAGGATCAGACCTTGATCTAAGCACATGTTCTACCACTGAGCTATATTCCTGGCCCCAAATCTTCTTTTATTTTTAAGCAATTCCTTGTTTTAAACCTATAGAAAAATATGTCATTGTTTTCTGCAACATTATCTACGATTATTCATAGTGTGTATTTGTATGAGGTATTTGGTGAAAGTTTTTGCCAAAGGAAAAACTATCTCGTGGATCTCGATCAGTGGGAGAATGTACCCTACGGCTTGAGGTGCACTAGGTTGCCAGCTGATGGTTTAGAAAAACAAAAGCAGGCTAAGACGGACTGTGTCCTCCCAAGGATTCAACTGAGGACGCTGTGGAGTGGAGAGAGCGGAGGCCGGGAGAGGGAGTCAGCTGCTGGCCAGATTTCAATGTCATTCTGGAAGGTGGGAAGAGGATGAGATGACCCTGCTGGGCTTCCTGTAGCAGAGTAAGCTTCGGCTTAGACGATGCAAAGGAGACAGAGCTTTTGTCCTGGAGTCTCCCAGGACAGGGACTGGACTCATTCATTGAAGGTCTTTGAGTAACTGCAGCCCCACAAGGCAGCTACCTCATGGTGCCAACTCTGAACAGCACCCCAGTGGGATGGCTGTCCTCTAAAGGCATGGCATGGTGGGTGGCTGAGGATTAGGCCCCCAGGTGGGTATTGGCATGCCATTCCAGAGTAACAGCCTTGTTTGGGCTTGGTGGGTATGGGAGAGAGTAGCTGTGTGCAGTCTATCCACCCTACAATCGAAGCTACCACTCTACCTTTCCCGTCCATGGACTTGACCTTCCAATTTTGGAAAAGGAGTCTGGGGACTAAAAGGCTGCATACACGCAGAGGAACCCACGACCCACTCCTGGGATCAGTCAGTCTGATTTTGATCCGTGAAGACAGACAACCAAGACAGCCTTGAGGAAAGTCCACGGCGGCATCAAGGAGGAGAACTAGGACAAGCCACCAAGGTGGTTCCCAGGGACAGGAGAGAACCTGAGAAGTGCAAATCTCAGAGTGTTGTTCAGGGCTTTGCTTCTGTGGAGCAGCAGGGTGACCTAAAAGTGGAGCACAGAGAGGGTTCTTGAAGATCATTGGTAGGATGAGATGGAAAGCTAAGTGGGACACAAGCTGGAGAATTTGCTGGAGAATCTGCACGGCTCCAATGCCTGGAACCTTCTCTGTGGAGAGAGATTTACAGCCAGTGGATTAGACTTATTTCTCCAATCACACGACTTAGTTCTACAGTGACTAATATTTACATCATGAAAATATTGTAAATGCTGTTTCTTGGTTTGCAATTTTTAGAACCAACTTCTGGCAGAACGCCAAAGCCCTAATTAATTTACAAAACTGTGCAAACATGATAACATGGTATTGTGAAAATCACAATGGCGCTGACAGGAGTCAGGCAACGCTGGGGAGGAGCCAGAGGGATGAAGGAATCACAAGATCCCCATGGCGCATCACCTGTCAATGGACAAAGAACAAAATCACACAGGGACACAGGAAAACTATAAATACGCATGTCTAAAAAGACAGATCTTGGGGAATTGTGGGGGGGAGTGAAAATGAGAGTCTGGCCATTTTCTCATGGTTCATGAGGGAGACTCAGTAGATACCATGTAAAATTAATAAATCAAGAAATAGAAATGTAACCATATAATCTAGAATGATGGGTGTAACCACTGAACAATGCAGAACAAAGCCATTAACCTGGTGACTCTGGATGGTGGGGCAGCCTCTCGGGATGCAAGCTTTTTCATTTGGTACCAGGGATTGAACTCGGGGTATTTAACCACGAGCCACATCCCCAGCATTTTTTTTTTTTTTTTTTTTTTGGTATTTTATTTAGAGACAGGGCCTCACTAAATTGCTGAGGCTGTTTTCGAACTCGCATTCCTTGTGCCTGAGCCTCCTGAGCTGCTGGGATTACAGCTATGCACCCCTATACCCAACTAGGATGCAAGCCTTTTCAATATTTCATTTAATATTATTCTGTAGCCTGGCATAGTGGTGCACGACTGTAATCCCAGCAGCTCGGGAGGCCGAGGCAGGAGGATCTCAAGTTCAAAGCCAGCCTCAGCAAGAGTGAGGCACTAAGCAACTCAGTGAGATCCTGTCTACAGATAAAATACAAAATAGGGCTGGGAATGTTGCTCAGTCTCAGTGGTTGAGCGCCCCTGAGCTCAATCCCCAGTACAAAAAAAAAAAAAAAAAAAAGCATTCTGTAGCTCAGGAGTTAGCAAACTATGACGCACAGGTTGGCTGCTTTTGTAAACAGAGTTTATTGCAACAGAATCACAATGGTTTGTATTAGGACACCTGATTTTGTGTTAATGAGGCAGAGTTGGGTTGTTCTCCCAGAGACCACGTGGCCCACAAACCTAAAATATTTACCATCTAGTCTTTTACAGAAATATTTGCTGACCCCTGCTACAGAACACAATCTCTTTTTAAACTGTAATATATGCCTTTTCTTATTCAAAAAAGAAAGAAAGAAAACAGAAGACCTAAGGTGGGGAGGAAAGTCTAAACTTCCCACTTTTCAGAACAATTTCCAAATCACTATTATCTTGAACTCTAGGTAATTAAAAAAAAAAATCAACTCCTTTTCATTCTTAAGCCATCTCAAATCATAATGTATTTGATTCACCAAGAAAGCCATGGGAAGATGCTGAAGTAGAGAGGTTCCTTTGCTGTCTGTTTCGCTATCCCTCTTGCCCTCCAGGAGGTCTTTGAAAAGTCAGTTTTTGTTTTATTCCTCATGATAACCTGTAAAAAGTCTTTTAAATCAAAGGATATAAATGCAAGTCATAGGAACCCAAGAAAACAGGGACTATAAATAAGATGTTATTGCCTTACAATAAAATAATAAAAAATATCAAAACAAAGTAAATTAAGGAGGTAAAGGCAGGAATGGAGCCTCATTTTAACAACTTATTGATTGACACTTGTTTGCTCTGAGAACACACCTCACCTGCATCATGATTTGAAGTCATAAAGAAGATTAGAGGGTGAAAGCTAGACCTTGGGGCATTAAATCTACATAGAGGTAACTTTTGTCTGACTGAAATACTTTTGCAGTGCCTGTGTTGTGACACAAGCAAGAGGAAAAACTGGAAATCTGACCCTCGTTTATGTATTTATTTTTTTTACTTAGGGCCATTGAGCTAATTTAAATGCTAATGCAGACTTCCCCTTTCAGCTCTGAGAAGCAGAGGGCTTGAAAGAGAGTTGCTCTCATCCTTATAATTAAAAAAAAAAAAAAGTAGGACAAACTATAAATGAATGACCAGTTTTGCAGTCATCAGAGAACTGGGGTTGCAGAGTAAGACAGGACCTAAGAATCAGCTTATGTAGACAATGGCTACTGAACACCATATAGGGTAATAAGAAAGATTCAATAAGAAAAATTTGACCAGTTGCTAAATGCTGGGTATGACTCATGAGACAGTACGACGTCCTCTCTTGCAGAATTTTCCCCTAGGAATTGCAACAGGTACTCGGTCATGAACTGGAAACGAATCCTGAGAAAGCTTTCCCATGGTATGGCTGGGTTAGGGAACAGCACCAGTACCACAATTGGCCAGAGCCACACTCTCTCTCTTCCCTATGGGATGGAACCTTCACGAAGGGGGACAAAAACTGCCGCAGATGGGGAAAGAGAAGGACTAACAAAGAGCTCTACCTCTGGAGGATCAGGAATATTTTTGAAGGTCGCCCCTCTAAGAGCCGGATTCATGGTGTTTGCGTGTTTGAGGCTTAATCAGAACACTGGAGAGGGCCCTGTCTATCCCCTTCCTCCCCAGTACCAGCAAACATGCAGTGTACGTAGTTGTGGGATACAACCAGGAGAGCTAGAAAACAGATTCTGTTTGGGGAGCATTGGAAAGACCTAAAGCCAAATAAAGAGTACATACTCAGAAATACCCTCGAGTAAATTAGCCCGCACCACAAACACAAGGTAAGGAAAGGAACTTGAGGTTCTTTTGTTAGGGAACAGACAGATGAGGATGGTAGGAAACCCAAGGTTAAGAGAATAATTCTTTAAAATGAGCCCACTGTGCTGCCCCCCACATGGTCTCTTTTCCAAGAAGCAGTTAACCTGCAGCCCCGCCTGGCCTCAGTGGACAGGCTAGGTCACATTCTCAGCAAACCCCCTGTTCCCTGCAGGAGAAATGCAGGCCCAAGATAATGCTGATCAGAGGAACCCAAGTTACCCTGAAGGAGGAGTATTTTTGGGACCAGATCCTGAAACTCTGGAAGATAAGGACAGTTCCTCCTAACCATAAGATCTATAAGAACGTATGGTTAAGAATCCAGTTAGAACCGGTCAGCATGGGCCAAGGTGACCTAGAGTTGCCATAACAGTGGGGACTCGAAAGTCTGATGTCACCCTGCTGTCAATCAAAAGTCAAGAGGTGGACCTGGGTGGGACTCTCTGGAAACTTCTCTGGGATCCCCAATAAAACTGGAGTCCAGGAGAGGGCACATTGTCCCTGTCCTCTCTGAGAGGACCCACTCTGTCCCTTGAGAGAGTCCCCTTTCCCTTGTCCTGTCCCTTCAGTAGACTCATGCCTGTTACTCTGAGTGACATGTCTGAAATCTTTCTGACAATCGCAAGAATTGGGGTTTGAAGAGGGGGCTCTTTGCATTGCCTCAGTTTCTTGGAAGGGCCCAGTTCTATAACATTTTAAAGATAACTGTGGACAAGAAACTTGAAATCATCCCATCTTCTGACTAGATGAACACAACTCCTCACACCAAAGGCCCCGGATCAGGAAAGGCAGATTTACCTCCAAATGTTAGGGAAAAAAACCACATTTACCTTAATATCTATGATTCTATTAAATATTTCCAGGTTCCAACCACCAGAACAAAATTATATGGCATATAAAAAGGCAAGAAAAGCACAGTCTTAAGAGTTGAAACTATCATTGGAACCAGACTCACATATGACAAACATTGTAAATATCAGACATTAACTGTGGTTAATTTGTTAAATTATATAAAGGAAAAGGTAGACAGCATACAAGAATAGATAGATAATTCCAATACAGAAATGGAAACCATTAGATAGAACCAAATAGAAACAATATAAAACACAGTAGCAGACTTGAAAAGTGCTTTTAATGGACTCATCAGTATAACTGATAGAGTTGAGTAAAGAATCAGTGGACTTGAACATAGGAATTGAAATTACCCAAAATGAAATGCAAAAACCACATTTACCTTAATATCTATGATTCTATTAAATATTTCCAGGTTCCAACCACCAGAACAAAATTATATGGCATATAAAAAGAAGAAAAGGAAAGGAGTGGGAAAAAAATGTAAAATAATACAGATAAATTCAAGAGTTGTAGAATAATATCAGAAATATCAGACTGTCTAACATAAATATAACTGGAATTCCAGAAAAAGAAAGAAATAATGAAGCAGAAGAAATACTTGAAGACAATAATGGTTGAGATTTTTCCAAAATTAGTGACAGACACAAAATCACAGACTGAGGAATATCTGTGGACATCAATAGTACAAATACCAGTGTCAAAACACACCTAGACCTATCACATGCAAACTGCTGTAAATCAAAGACAAAGGGAAAATACTGAAGACAGTCAGAGAAAATAGATATGTTACCTACAGAGGAGCAAGGTGAGAATTATAATAGATCTCTGTCAGAAGCTATGCAGGTGAGAAGACAATGGATTAACATCTTTAGAATGTTGGATTAAAAAGGCAAGAGACTTGGGCTGGGGTTGTGGCTCAGTGGTACAGCATTTGACTAACACGTGTGAGGCATTGGGTTTGATCCTCAGCACCACATATAAATGAATAAAATAAAGGTCCCTTGACAACTAAAAAATATTTTTAAAAAAGGCAGGAAGCTGGCTATTCAAAATTCTATCCCTAGTTAAGGTATCTTTCAAAAGTGAAAGATGTAGGAAATAAAAACCTTCTCAAACAAAAATTGAGGAAATTCATTGCTCTCAAATCTACTCTATCATTAATCCTCCCACAAATATTAAAGGGAAATCTTTAACCAGAAGGAATGTAATGAAGGTCAGAACATAAGAAATAAAATTAATGGAAGCACAATAAATATTTTATCTTTATTTTTATTTGCTCTAAAAGGTAACTGTTAAAAGCAAATATAATAATAAGGAAGATATTTTTATAAATAAGGGAAATGTAGGATAACCATGGTATAAGAGATGGAGGAATGTGCTCTTATAAAATACTTGCAATACTTGTGAAACAGTATAACATTATTTGAAGACATACTCTGATTACTTTAAAACATATTATAACTGGGTGCAGTGGTGCATACCTGTAATTACAGCTACTTGGGAGGCTGAGGCAGGAGGATCCCAAACTCGAGGCCAGCCTGGGTAACTTAGTGAGACCCTGTCTCAAAATAAAAAAATAAAAGGGCTGGGGATGTAGCTCAGTGGTAGAGCACCCCTGGTTCAATTCCCAGAACCAACAATAATAATAGTAATAGTAATAATAATACTGATTTTGGAGCATTTTGGATTTTAGATTGTCAGATTAGGGGTGCCCAGCCTGTACCATGCAAACAGTCATCAAGGCAAAACCATAGAAGTTATATTAATTTTAAAGTAAACTTCAGAACAAGAAAGTGCCATGACCTGCATGGCCAAACTCTCAGTTCTGGCAAGGGGCAATGGGGGATTAGAAAAATAAATACTCACACATGCAGATTTTGAAGATAAAGCTGGGATCAGGTGGAGTGCTGCTCTATGATGGAGAAGCAGATCTAAAGAGTTATGTCAGCAATCTTTATTTATATATATTCATTATCAGGTTAAAGACTATACAAGCATTATTCTTTGTACTCAGGAAAGTTGCAGAACTAGAAACATCTACACAGTTTTCCACAGTTGTAATGTGCAATGTTAGGAGTTTTATGTAGCACTCAAGGAAGTCCATTGTTTAAAGTTACTGTGAAGCTGGCAGGCTCAGGAGAAGCAGAGTTGGTGAAACGCTGTGGTAGTCTAGCATGAGAATTCCTCTATCCCTAGGACTTATGTGCCTGAGGTCAAGGTCGAAGCTGATAGGACTCTTGCATGGGCGTTATAGCAGCTAGGCATCCCGTGCCCTTGCATAGAAACATTCCCAGGCACCAGGTGCACCACAGCCATGAGGTCATCAGAGAACCCCAATCTCAGTCACTACTCTCCCATTCTCTGTGACCGCTCTCCACAAGAAAGATTCATAAAGATAGAGACTATACAGTAACAAAGGGGCCAGTTCCCCAAGAAGACAGAATAATCCTGTATGTGCTTACACCTCACAAGAGCAGACAACATAAAAATGGACAGATTTGAAAGGAGAAATAGATAAATCTAAACTTATAGTTGGGGCGTTCAACACTCCTCTCCTCTTTCATCAACAATAGAACAAGTAGGTAGGCAGAAAACCAGTGAAGGTATAAAAGATACAAAAATAATATCAAACTTGATCTAATTGACATTTACAGACCATTCCTCTGGCACATGTGGAATTTTCACTAAGATCATGCTCCATATTCTGGGCCATAAAATGCCAACATAAAGGCAATATTCCAATATCTGATACTTTTGGTCTGACATACAGTCAAAGAAGAGCCTTGAGTAGTTTGATAAAAGCTCCTCTGATATTTTTTTCATTTCTTTTTAAAAAAATTTTTTGGAGTTGTAGATGGATGGCCTGCCTTCATTTTATTTATTTATTTTTATGTGGTTCTGAGGATTGAACCCAGTGCTTCCCGCGTGCTAGGCAAGCACTCTACCACTGAGTCACAACCCCAGACCCTCCTTGGGTATTTCTGCTTCTTATTTGTATTAGTTGGGGTTCTCTAGAGGAATAGAATCAACAGGAAGTATAATTATAAAAAGGGAATTTACTAGATTGGCTTACATGACCGGAAGTGGATAGTCCACAATGGTCGTCTGCAGCTGAAGAGCTAGAAGAACCAGCAGCTGCGCAGTCCAAGAGGTGGAAGCCCCAGAACAAGAAGGGTCAATAGTGCTACCCTAATCTGAGACCAGGCTTCTGGAAACTCCCTGGAGAATCATTGGCAGAGTCCACTTTGGAAGAGTGAAGAAGCGAGAATCCGATATCCTCAGATGATCGAAGCAGCAATCAAGAGCCCGTTCAAGAAAAGCCGATCTTGCATCTGCTGCTGTTTCCTTGTTCTTCCAACTTTTATTCCATCCAAATCACCATCCCATTGGGCAGTACTGCCCAGGCTTAGAGGGGGTCTCCACTTTAGTTCACTATCCCACATTCCAATCATTCCTAGGCACACTCTCCTTGACACACCCATCAGCCTCTTAATCATCAGCATCTCTTAATCCAATCAAGTTGATGATTCAATATTGACCATTACATTATTCCTACCACCTCCTTTCCCTTCTCCTGCTCCTCCACTCCCATTAAGAACCACTGGGTGGACTATGATGTGTAGGAATGGATGAGGATTGTGTGATTGATAATGTTTCCTTATAGACTATGAGATGGAGTCATTTGTGTAGATAAGTGCCTTGCTCACTCATCCATTCAATAGATATTAACTGAGCATCTACTCTACACCAGATTCACCCCTATACCCACTACTGACTGGGACACAATGAAAAAGACGGCACAGGCAGGGCAGGTGGGTACCTTGAAAGTGGAGCCTTCTGCAGATTGGACCAAAGCCATGCCCTGAGAACCAGAGAGTGGTATAGAAGCCAAAGTTATTGCAAACTAGGGGAAGAGAAGAGAATGAAAAAGTGGGACTTATTCTCTTTTTCTAAAGAAATGACCACTTGCCAGGAGTATCCAAGTTTTTGCTCAAGCAAATGAGCTGGCTTGTGTGTGACTCATCAGAGGCTGAGAGTGGGTCAATTTCAAGAGGTCACCTTTCCAGTCCAGATTCAGAGGCAACCTCAATCCTAAATGTAGACCACACTAGATATTCATTTGCTCAGGCTGCCATAACACAGCACCACAGACCTAGTGACTCAAACAACAGAATTTATTTTTTCTTAATTCTGGAGGCTAAAAGTTAGAAATCAAAGCACTGTCAATGCTGATTTCCTCCAATGCCTATCTCCTTGGTTTGAGATGGCCAACTTCTCCCTCTATCTGTGACCTCATCTCTTCTTAAGACACCAGGCATTAGGGCCCATCTAAATGACCTTGTTATACCTTAATTACCTCATTAATGGCTCTGTCTTCGAATACAGTCACAAATTGAGGTACTGAGAGGTCTTCAATATATGAATTTGGGAAGGGGGGCACAATTTATCCTGGCAATCTGGAATCCCAGTGCCCCTTGGCAAGAGATTACAAAATAGAGAAGAGTTCTAGATACCTGCTATGACCAGGGTGGAGGTGTCCTGTGGAGGCAGCCCACACAGGCAGGAGGTGCTAAGACTCAGGAATGTTCCAGCTCTTGGTATACCCAGGACGTGTCTGACTTCCGCCACTTCAAATTTGGTGTGCAGCCCTCTATCCTCACGTGCAGCATATAAACTCCTCATGTACTACAGGTGGGCAGTGCTGGGGGTGGGGGACGCAAGGCAATTTGAGACTGAGGTCCTGCATCCTTATGAGTGGCCAACCTCTGCCTCCTGCTCTGGTCTCATGAGCGCCTGGGCAGCCCCCCAGGTGGAGGACCCAGTCATCACAGATGAGATGGTAGACGAGTGTCAGCGGTGAGCAATACCGAGAACCGGCTGCTCATCTCCACCCCTTCCTTGGGAAGAAGGAGAATCTAAATGAAACCTTCCGTTTCTGAAAGATCTGGTTTCTTTTGTCTAAAGGACTCTCTACCTATGGATTTACTTCTTGTTTTCTTTGTTTCAGTAGCAAATTTGCATTTTCCTAATTTTAATACCAGAGTTCTCCTCCCCAGGGGGAATCTTCCAGGGGTAACTTGTTCCTAACTGTAGAGCAGGCTAAAAGTGGAACTTCCATTTTTCTGCAAATGTAATAGTAAAGGGAAGACTACCCAGGTCACCAGGCTTCCAGGCTCCCCACAAATACTTCAGAGTGCCCTCAGAAGAGACTAGGAAGCAAGTTCCTGAAGCACACCCCAACAACCAGCCTAGCCATGGCTGTTTTAAAGAATCTTCTGGGCATCACAAACACAGCTCTCCTTTCTTTCCATGCTAATGGGGATAATTTCCCAATGGAGAAGGCAGAAAGGAAGCTAGGCCGTGCTCACCAAGCAAATGCCAACTAATGCCCAACGGCTGCGCATTACCCAGAATGCACGCATTTGGCATGCATTATTTCTGCTATTTGGTCCTAAAATGCCTGCTCTCTAGAGATTATTCTCATCTATCCAGGAGTAAATAAATCTTTCCTTCCATATGGGAAGAACCAGCTGGAAGGTTCAGGGGAGGGGCCAGGAGGTAGTTCTCTGTTGCTCTTTCCATCTGTAGAGAGGAAGCTGGAGGCCCCCTCTTTGGATTGGCTGGTTCTGCGTGGCTTCGTTTGCTCATGGGAAACTTTCCAAGCACACTGGGCCGTGGCATCCCACGTAAAAACCTATTTGGATTAACTTCTGAGTGAGTGCCCCTTGGTAATCGTGAGTCTTCACAGCAGTGTGGAAAATGCCCGGCCACAGGACCCTGCGTGTTGTAGAGTTCTAGATCAGGTTAGCCCTGGGCTGGCGAGCCATTCAGTCCCCGC
The DNA here is from genome assembly GCF_902686445.1 of Sciurus carolinensis. Classification (NCBI taxonomy): domain Eukaryota; kingdom Metazoa; phylum Chordata; class Mammalia; order Rodentia; family Sciuridae; genus Sciurus; species Sciurus carolinensis. The sequence goes on from NC_062225.1 coordinate 7,156,635, forward strand.
TTCCTCAGAGGGCAAAGACCTTTCTAGCATCCTGGAGGGACGGCCATCCTCCCTCAGCTCGTTCCCCTTGGGTCTGAGGGAGCGCACTTGTGACAGGGCTGCCTGTTCCACACTGGACGGATCCACCTGTTGAAACATTTCTTCCTTGCACCTTTATTTATGATTCTGGTTTGATTCCTGTTGTGGTTTAGATATGAGGTGTTCCCCCATATCTCATGTGCGAGAAAAGGCAACAATTTTCAGAGGTGAAATCATCAGTTTATGAGAGGTGTGACCTAATTGGTGCTGAATTGGTGGATTCACAGGGTGCTGGTCGTAGGCAGGCAGGGTGTGGCTAGAGGAAGTAGGTCACTGGAGGTACACCTTTGGGGGTTCTATTTTGGGCCTGGGGAGCAGAGCTGTCTCTCTACTTCCCTTTTGTCATGTCCTGAGCTGCTTTCCCACCATGCCTTCCACCATGCTGTTCTGCCTCATCTTGGGCCCAGAGTTATGCCCACTGTGGTCTAAACCTCTGAAACTGTGAGCTAAAATAAACTTTTCCTCCTCTACACTGTTCTTGTCAGGTATTTTAGTCATAGCGATGCAAAGCTGACTAAAACAATCCCTGTGGATTTACACGGAGAAAATGACTTCTTTCTTCCTCCTTCAAACATCTAATAAAAAGACACTTCTCCTGCTTCCCCTTGGTGTCTCTGAGCCAGTCAGCTCCCGCCCTTCTCTGACATCTCCCCCCGGGAGACTTCTCCATCTGCCATCCTGGTTGTCCTCCCCTGGACCCTCTCTAGAAAGAGGGATTGTGAATGGGGCACAAGCACTTCCAGTAGCCGTAACTCGCTAGGCGTCACGTACAGGTAGGAGTATGTGCTGAGTGGGAGGGAGGGGCTGGAGCTGGCCCACACTGGGTGCCCACTCCCAGGAACAACTCCACGTGACACAAGGGGATCTCAGGTCTTCCGTGTATGCTTCTAGCCATCTCTGCCACCCAGCCCAAGACAGACTGCAGTTCGGGAAGTGTTAAATAAAATTCTCTCAAACTGTGCTATGGTTGGGTGGTTAACCTCAACTAAAATGTCAACTTGAAAAAACAAGTAGGCATTTTTTCACCTTGGGGCCCAGAAAAACAACTCCACTGCATTAGTTGCCCTGTGACAAATTCCCTCAAAATTTAATGACTTAAGATACTAAAAAGCATTTATGACCTCACAGTTTCATTGGGCCAGGATTTGGGAATAGGCTGCAATCAATATGGCAGCTGGATGGCAACCCATATGGCTTCCTGGGTTGGAGAAGCCAATTCCAAGGCATTTCATCCACAGGACTGGTGAACCGGTGCCAGGGGGCCTCAGTCACCAGCACATGCCAGTCACGTGAAGGAGTCGCATGGGTGTCTCCATCCTCCTTGAGTGTCCTCCAGATATGGGGACTGACTTCCCTCAGAGCAAACAATCCCTAAGGATGCGGTGAAAGCAGGCTGATCAAGCATCATCTCTCTTCGGATGTCACACATTCTCACTTCTTTTTTTTTTTTTTTAATATTTTTTTAGTAGTAGATCATCACAATACCTTTATTTTACTTATTCATTTTTATGTGGTGCTGAGTATGGAACCCCGTGTCTCAGGCAAGTGCTCTACCACTGAGCCACACCACCAGCCCCACACATCGTCACTTCTGTGACACTTTATATAGTAGTCCCCCACTACCCATGGTTCCTAGCTCCATGACTTTAGTCACCTGCAGTCACTAAAATATTTCTGGAAATATTGAATGGAAAATTCCAGAAATAAACAATTCATAGGCTTTAAATCACATGCTGTTCTGAATAGCATGATGCAATCTCTCATCATCTTTCTCTGACCTGCCGGTATGTGAATCACCCTGTTGTCCAGCATATCCACAAGGTATATGATACCCTCCTACTAGTCACCTAGCAACTATCTCAGTTATCGGCTCTGCTACTATGGTATCACAGTGCTTGTGTTCACATAGCCTTTATTTAGCTTAATACTAACCCAAAGTGCAAGAATTGTGAGGCTTCCGACTTGGAGAGGCCAAAGAAAAGCCATAACGTGCTTCCTTCACACGAAAAAGTAAACGCTTGCCACAGGTATGTGTGCATAGGAGAAAACTTAGTATACCTAGGACAGAATTCTGTCTGTGGTTTCAGGCATCCACTGGGGGCTTATAGCGTATACCCTGTGGGTAAGGAAGGAATACCCAAGGGAGAGGGATTAGGCTCCACCTTTGAAATTTGTGGACATCTTTTAAAACCACCACCTGGAGGCCTCTTGGGGAGTGCAGATGCTCAACAAGTCTCCTCTGTGCCTCGGGCTTGCTTCTTCTCGTGACTTCTCTCCTACAGTGGACAGGCATCCTCGGGCAGTGCAGTGCGGCAGTGCCTATAGGGAAACCTTGACTCTCCTCAGGCCTGGCCCAAGCTAGAGACAATGGCCCCAGGTCCCAGGGAGAGGCTCCTGGCTGGAGCAGGGAGGGAGCTGATCTTCAGGGCTGCTGACATGAGGTCCTGTGAAATGCATGTTTGAGAGCTGTGACAACCGTGGACAAAGGAGTCACAGGCATATGCTGGCAGCCACAACTCCTGCTGCTGGTGGTTTTAAGCATCCATCAAAAGACAGGTGAAGAATGAGGTGGAGACAACTTTCTTCATCCCACATTCCCTCAGCGAGGCGAGTCTTTGTTCCAAAGACATTCTCTTAGGCCCCCCTGGAGCGCTTGTGAATGTGAGAGCCCAGGGCAGGCCTGGTGTGCTTGAGACAGACTAGCCAGCTGGAGAGAGAGCCGTGTCCCTTGGGAGGGGTCTCTTCCTTGTGACGCTACGTGTGCACCGGATTCTGCTGACTGTGGAAAGGCCATACTCTGGGGAAAGAGAGTCATAGTCAAGAACACACAACTCTCAGGTGCAGCGGGGGCTGTGGGTAAGGAAGGCCCAGGCATTGAGCGGGGAGACTTTGGATCTTCCCAAGCATAGGATCTGCTGCCATCCACGTAGCTCACTTCACGTAGCTCTTCCAGGTGAAAGGGGAGCCCTGGGGGACAGACACATACCCAGGAAGTGTGTCACGGGCTGCCAGAGCTCAGCACACCCTTTACCATTCGCCCTGGTAGGAAAACCCAGCGCTACACTTACACCCAGTGGACAGGCACGGGAAGTATGTGGCCAGGCTGTTGTCACAGTGGCCCTCTTCGTCAGCTGGATCAAAACGCGGGGCTGATTCCAGGAGTGACGGGAGCAGTCTGCAGTGAGGGGGTTTCACCCTGACCCAAGTCTCTGGAAGGTGAGTGTGCTTCCAAAGACCGGCCTCGGACAATTTCTCTTCTCTCCCATGAATTTCTTCCCCTCTACATCTAAAGCCAGGCTGTGGTCCACAGCATGTTGTTTCTTCTAACAAACACATAAACAAAACTGTGGGCCACAGAGCCCCACGGTGACTCACATCCTGCCTGTTCTCATTCACATAAAATTTCTTTTTTTTTTATTGCAACATCCTTTAAAAATTTTTTTTTATTTGTTCTTTTTAGATATACATGACAGTAGAGACGTATCATGCACACATAGAGTATAGCTTCCCATTCTTGTGGTTGAACGTGACGTGGAGCTTCACTGGTCGTGTGTTCATACGTGAACACAGGAAAGTTCTGTCCGATCCCCTGTCTTTCCCATTCCCATCCCTCTCCCTTCCCTTCATTCTCCTTTGTCACATAAAATTTCTTGAAAGACAGTTTCAGCTGATTTGCAGCTTCTGCCTATTTCCCTGTACTCTGCCCCAGGGGCTTTTGCCACAGTCACGATTTCAGGTTGCAGAGAGTCCACGGCCCTACTTGTTCTCGACCTGATCTCGTCTCAGCAAACCCCAACCTACAGGGCTGACTGCTCCCTTCCCCCACAACTTCCCTTGCCTGGCTCTTCTCGGCTTTCTCTTGCTTCCTAGTCCCTTCCTGTGGACCCTCTCTCCAGGCCACCTGTGTTTGGAGCAGCTGAGGAGCAGCCCCGGCCCCCTCTTCTTCCTCTCCAGACCCTGAATTTCTAGCCCACCTAAATCACGATGATACCCAGTTTTATAACTGGATCTGTCTGCTTGGTATTTCCATTTAGACACTTAACAGGAATCTCAAATTTAAGGTGAACTCCTTTCTGTGGATTTCACCCTCTTCCCCTATTTCAGTAAGACATACCCCCACTCACCCAGGAGCTGTGGCCAAAATCTACATACTGTTTCTACTTTCACCCTCTCCTCATGCTACACCTAATCTAGCCAGGTATTGAATCCGGGGCACTTTAGCCACTGAGCCACATCCTCAGCCCTTTTTTATTTTTAATTTTGAGACAGGGTCTCACTAAGGTGCTTAGGACCTTGCTCAGTTGCTGAGGATGGCCTTGAATTTGTGATCCTCCTGCCTCAGCCTCCCAAGCTCCTGGGATTACAGGTGTGTGCCACCACGCCCAGATATACTGCCTTTAAAATGTGTTTTGAGGGGCTGGGGTTGTGGCTCAGAGGTAGAGCCTTTGCCTAGCACATGTGGGGACACTGGGTTGCTTTCCCAGCACCACATAAAACTAAATGAACAAAATAAAGGTATTGTGTCCATCTGCAACTAGGAATATTAAAAAAAAAAAAAAAAAAAAAGGGTTTTGAATCCATCCGCTTCTTTCCACAGCCACCATGCCAGGAAGCCGCCATCGTTGTTATAATCAGGTCACTTCCTCTGCAAACCCTTTCCTGACCACCCAGTTTCGAGGCTTTCTGTCACTAACAAGTACCTGTGTTTTAGGCTCATTATTCTACTTATTTCTGCTTTTGGTTGATTCTTCTGTACTTTATGTTTATTCATTGTGTCCCCCGCCAGATACCACGGGCGTGCCACAGGAGTAACCCGTCACTCATCCGCTCATCGCCTCTACTAACTGAATGAGTGGAGGGATGAATGGAAGAAAGCACCGCATAGTCCAGGAAGGTACTCGTGATTAAAAGCCACGAAATGAAAACCCCTCCACTTTCCTCAGCTCTTCTAAGGAGATGAAGGATGAGGGTGGAGGAGACCAACCAGGCAGCCAGCATGAGGTCCACACTTGTGCCCTGGGCAGAGGAACCCCCGAGGTCCAGGTCAGTGCTCCCCTGTCTATGCTGTCTCTGGGGACACAGATTTGCCTTCACACCAAGTGCTCTTCAAAGATGGGGATGTCCCTTGAGGGCAGTGTTGAGAAGCGTGGAGCCCGGCCTCACTCTCCAGGGGGTGCCTGCTGTGGGAACTTGGACCATGACCTTAACCTCAACATGCCTTGGTTTCCTCATCTGCAAACTGGAGGTGAGTGTTGACCCCCAAAGGATTCTGAATAGGACCCATGAAGCACTGAGAGCAGTGTTTGGCTCATCTTTCTTCTTAGGAAACCAAGGCTGGTAATTTCTTGTAGGTTTTTTCCATCTCTGATGCCTCTCCCGACTTCCAATCATCCCCAAAGATTTGACTTCTGCTTAGCTCCTCTTGTTATGGCAGAAGGATCTCAACCTCCAATCAGGGGGTGACTGCTACCGACTAACCCCAGTAGATTCTCCTACTGTCCTAAAAACCTGCGGCCTCCTAACTCACCAGGCACCTGAAAAGTTAAACCACATCCTGGAACACACAGAGGGCAAAACATCTGTTTGACCAAAACGGAACCAAATACTTTTGATCTTACGGTGAAATCTATTGCCTCAAAATGATTTACCTGAAATGTTCTGCTAATGGGAGAAATGATGGTTTTGGGTAACTGGCCTATTTTTTTTTTTTTTTTTTTTTCGCCTGTTAAAAATATTCCTGTGAAGCGTTTGGAGCCAAGCTAGCTGGATGGAGCTCTGGTGTAGAGCCTATTCACCAGGGGACTCAGTATTGCTGTTCTCTAAGAGAACACAATTAGTAAATCAATCTGTTTGGGGAAAAAACTGTCCCAGGACTTTTCCACTGAAGTTAGACTCAGTGAAGTCATGTAGTACTAACCGCTAGAAAAATAATGATATTCATTAATATGTTAACATGTAAAGAAGACTTAGGCATAGAACATGTAATTGAGGTGATAACAGAGACTACAATAAAAGTAGCAGCCCTTTGGATACACAAAATCAAATGACAATATATCATGGCATCTTACTGATTCTGATTGTAGGGGTATAAATTCCCAAGGAGACTGGCTAGTCAAAGGAACTTTTGGAACTGTTTTAAAAAATAGTCAGGCACCATGGTGTTTGCCTGTAGTCCTAGCTACTTGGGAGACTGAGGCAGAAAGTTCACTTGAGCCAGGAGTTTGAGGCCAGCCTACACAACACAGTGACATTCTGTACCGCTCCCCACAAAAGAAAAGAGGTATCACATAACCAAGATATAATTCTGAGAATCTGACTGGCTCTTCCACATTGTACATTTGTGGTTCCTAATAGCTAATGTACTGATAACCTAGTCTGTAGTAGAAATGTGCCAGTTAGAGGAATCAGATGCTAATAAATGATAACTTCTAAAGAAATTTTGCATTTTTACTATGGCGTACCATATGATGAGAAGAGATAAACGCTTATAGCATCTTCCGGCTTCTAAAAATGAAAACCAAAATTTTTGTTGGGGAAAAAAAAAAAAAACAAAACCTCAAAAAAATAACAAATTCCCAAACCAACCCAATCGGGGTGCTAAATGAGAATTGCACAAAGGGAAACTCCTTAGATCGCGTGTAACTCAGGGTTGGAGGATGTTCCCTGTGAGAAGAAATAACAGTCACATACACAACAGGGGCATGTTTGAAACCTTTTATTAAACAGGCAATGAGTTGTGCAATGGTTAAGGACACAGATGCCTCGTGGAAAAATTTAAAAATTCACTTTTTGGAAACAGTCTGTGAATTGGTGACCTCTGCTGTGTCCCTTTCTCTCCTTCTCAGAGGGGCTGTCTTCACAAAATCAGACTGTTTCATAGCTGCTCTTGGAAATCGCGTCCCTGTTTTACCATAAATGTCATGCCTGGTGGTGAACACAAAAGGAGAAGACAGGGTCCCCGGGCGAGACCGTGGCCAGAGACATGGCTGATCTCAGTGGGAGCGGAGACACCAGCTCCGGGATGGCTTCTGCCCTGGGCTTGCAGGGCGTCCGTTAAGGTGCCCACACTTCATTTCTGACTTCTGCTGCGTGTGAGGCCTCTTTACTAAGGGAGTTCTACAAGGCTCACATTCATAGCTCTGGGCGCAGGAACTGGTTCCTGGACTTCTTCAATGCTGTTCTTGTTGGGGGCCCCTCTGGCCCCGGAGTATGGCTGTGTGTGTGTGTGTGTCCACTTTGTTTTGCCTGGCTTCTTCCACTTCCCCAAGATGGTCACACCTTGCTGATAAAATCAGTCTTAAGTTTCACAGTCTGCTGGCCACAATTTATCGGCAGTTTTAAGCTAAGTGGCCCGTCAAGGTAGTGGATGTTCGTCATCGGCAGGCTACTGATCTATTTTATGATTTGGGGCATGTCGCTCCAAGCTTGCGATTTCTTTCTGGCAAGTTCCATCCAGGAGGGCTGATCTGCACTGGCATAACTGGCTCTCTTCAGCTGATGCAACTCCTTCTCCGTCATCACGGCAGACTGAGCCGCTGGAAAGAAGACAAATAAACAGAAACCCGAGAGGGGACGGAGGTTTTCGCTTAAGCCTCTTGCATTTCCTTAAACATATGCCAAGGTCTTAACTGTGTTCCTGGATATGAAATTCATTAATATGTAAACATGTAAGGAAGACTTGGGCATAGAACATGTAATTGATGTGATAAAAAGGCTTAGAAACAAGTCAACAGTCCTGCCAACACAGTGAAGCCAGAAAAACATTTAGAGGGAGGCTGTAGGAAAGATGGAGGAGGCTGCACACGTGACCAGCTCCACACGCTCCTGAGCTGCCCCCTCAGGACAGTTAGGAAGGTAAATGTCTTGTATGACTTTTTTTTCCCTTTTTTGTACTGGGGACTGAACTCAGGGCATTCAACCACTAAGCCACATCCCCAGCCCTTTATTGTATTTTATTTAGAGACAGGGTCTCCCCGAGTTGCTCAGAGCCTTGCTAAATTGCTGACACTGGCTCTGAACTCAAGATCCTCCTGCCTCAGCCTCCTGAACCGCTGGGATTACAGGCGTGTGACCCTGTGCCTGGCTCTTGTTGTATGACTTTTACCACAAAGAAATAAAATTTACGAAATACGGGGGCTGGGGTGTAGCTCAGTGGTACACCTTGTTTTTGAAAGCACAAGGCCCTGGGTTTGACCTCCAGCACCATGAAAAAAAAAAGAATACAGATTGATATAAGATGAAACTCAAAAGTACTGTGCTCTGTGGAAGAAGCTAGATGTGAAGGGGCACATCTTTCATGCTTCTATTTTATAAGAAATGTTCCCCAAAGGCAAATCTATGGAATATTACTCAGCCATAAAGAATAATATTATGGCATCTGCAGATAAATGGATGGAATTGGAGAAAATCATGCTAAGTGAAATAAGCCAATCCCCCAAAACTAATGTTTTCCCTGATAAGTGGATGATGATATATAATGGGGCTGCGGGGGTGGGAGGTGAGAGAAGAATGGAGGAACTTTAGATTATGTAGAGGGAAATAAGAGGGAGGTGGGTATGAAAGATGGTGGAATGAGACAGACATCGTTACCCTATGTACGTGTATGATTACATGAATGGTATGAATCTACATCGTGCACAACCACAGAAACAAAGTGATGTACCCCATTTGTGTACAAGGAATCAAAATGCAGTCTGTAAAAAAAATAAATAGGTAATAAAAAAAAATAGCACCAGTGATTGTGCTATCCCTGGGGACGGGAGTGAGAGTGTCTCCAAGTGTTCATGGGAGATTCCTGGATTTCTGTGGGGGTGGCCCAACTCTTAGGACAGACTCTCATTATAAAGACATCCTCACTGATTTGCACCCTGGAGACAGGCATGCCTCATGGAGTGTATGTCACATCTCAGTGTAAGCTGCATTAAAACCTCATGTGGCAAGAAATTTGACAGGGCAGACCAAAACCTTGGGAGCCTTCCAGGACAATGATTCTGTGCTTAGTAACTTGTTCTAATCTCATACCTAAGTTCTGGTGGGACAGCGAGATTCCTCTTTGCAGACCCTCCTTAAGACTGAGCTTCGACCCCTGCCTCTGGGTCACAGTGGGCTTAGCAGGGGTCATCAGGAAGGACTTGCTGCGGACAAAGTCAGCTTGCTTCATGGGCTCCTAGGGCGACACAAGAAAGGCACACATTGTCCAGTCACATAGATTCAGAGAGGGACAGACACAACCCAAGGGAGTGAGCCGCAAGGCGTCTCTCCAGAGGTGCGGTGTGACAACTCCCCACTGTCCAACATCAGAATGCTGGAGCTCCCACCAGTGCCCAGCCTGACCCCAGCCTGTCCCCACGAGACCAACTCAGCCCTGGATGTTGCATGGCAGGGATTCCATGCCAAAGTCGAAATGAATTGGGTTTGAAAGGAGCTGTGACCTTCAGAACACCTGGTAAGATCCCACGTGCTCCAGACGGGCTAGTTTCTTTTGTAAATTCCCTCAGCCTGCACGCAGGTCCTGGCACAGCTGAGCTTGGGTCAGAAGGAAGGGAAGGAGGTCCTCCTGCAGGCCCAGTTCCATCCTCACATGGCCTCGACAGGCTGTGGACCCGGGGGAGGCTCCAGGAGGAGTGCCCCAGGCTCCAGGCCTGCAGCCCCAGGGGAGGGGCGAGGCGACCCCGTGGGTGGCCCGCCCAGGCGCGTCATCGCTGCTCCCAGAACTGAACCAGAGATGCTGCCGCTGCCGCTGCCGCTGTGTGCCTAAGTGAGGAGTTATGTTAACCTCCTTCCATTTCTCCAGATGCTGAGCTGCGTTGCCAAGGAGGCAGGGAGCAGAGGGCCGCCTCCTCCGCCTAGGCGAGTCCCGGGCGTCTCTGCATGCCCAACAGCCCAGCCCAAGAGCAGAGCGGCAGACTGCTCCGCCACGGAGGCTACAACCTGGCATGTCGTTGGTCTTGCCTCGCTGACCTTCAGCGACACGCTGGCAATCATCACAGGTGACAGCCTGTCTCTGTGATGTCCACGTGGGATGTGTGGTCCCTTGTGGAGCTCCCAGCCCCAGCCGCTCCCACCCACCCACAGAGATAGAAGGTGTTTGCTCTCAGCACCTGGGCTCGGTCAGGTGCTCTGGCCTGCTTTCCTGTTTCTGATTTCAGGATCTGCACCCCAGGCTTGTCTTCCTGGTTGGGGGGCTGGTCTGGGGCCCCTCTCCGCTTCTGCCGGGCCATGGTGATCCAGGGTGGCGTGGGCTGCCCGTCGGGACCTGCTGGCAGACTCTTTTCTGTGAGGAAAAGCACAAGGTTAACAGGACACCCGCCTCCCTCTGCAGATTCACCTTCGGCTTCTCCCGCCACATGACATTGGCTCAGGTGGCAGAGGCCAGAGGCGGGAGGTCTGGGAGCACATGGGTGAGACTGGCACTTTTCTTTAGGGGGACTTTGTTTTCTTTCTAAAGAGGCATCAAAGGGATTATGTTCCTCTAGTGTGCTCCATAAAAAATTAACTACAACTGCCCATCTAAGGTCAATGTGGACTTTAAAGCTAACTTCCTCCTAGGGAATCCTTCCTAGAAGGAGATAAAAATGCACACAAAAATAGATGCAGTTTTTTTCAATAGGATGCTATCATTTGAGACCAGCATGCACTCCCTGATTCCTGATTTGCTTGGCTTCTGCAGACACACTATGTCCTCTTTTTTTTTTTTTTTTTTTTTTGGTACCAGGGATTGAACCCAAGGGCACTTAACCACTGAGCCCCATCCCCAGCCCCTTTTAAATACTTTATTTAGAGATAGGGTCTCACTGAGTTGCTGAGGCTGGCTTTGAACTCAAGATCCTCCTGCCTCAGTCTCCCAAGCTGCTGGGATTACAGGCATGCACCACCGTGCCTGGCTCTTCCTGTCTTAACAACTGTGAATGTAACCTTCTTTGGAGGAAAACACCACCAATGTAATGTCATTTCATATTTTATGCCTTGTCCAGAGAACCCAGTAACTGCTTCACATGCAGAAGGTGCAGGGTGGCTGCATATTTAACACTGTATTTCTCATCTCTTGTTCTCAACCAGAGTTCCAGAGACTCCTTGATGCCTCTGCCTTTCCAGATTTTTACTCTTTTTCTTAAAAGGCTCCTTTCTGTTTCCATCCTGTCATTTCTTCACGTTCTGACCCAAGGTACCCTTTGCCTCCTCTCTGCTTCCCAGGGTCTGTGTCATGCTGGACAGGGGTACCTGCCACACCACATCAGCCTGTAGGCAATGGGGATTTCACTCTGGGTTTGAATTTATGACCTCAGTCAACAACTGGGAACTGCAGTTTTGTAAACAATGCAACTCAGTTGAACTTGGCCAGAGGTGATGTTTTTTCTTTTCTTATATTGACAGTTGCTCACAGAACTCCATTCCAAGCATGGAAGGACTGCCTGCTGCATGGTTTGCCTGTGGGCAGTAGTGTTTACAGATACACTGTCTGTGTGCACGTGTCTGTGTACTCACGTGTCTACAGTCATGTGCACACCCACAGGAGGAAGTGCCAGTGTGTGATGAGTTGACCCACAATGGTGGTGAAACCAAGCACCTGTCCACGATCTTTCACCAACTGTCTTTCCTTTTTGCTTCCTGCCTTCCCCTCCGAGGGCGAGCCTTTCCCTGCATCCCATATTTTCTTCTTTCCCAGGAAGGCAAATAGGTCAGAGGGGCCCTTTTGTGGGGTCTGTCCAGGGCCAGGCTCAGGGGTAGAGGGAAGCAGCACACCAAGAGGGATAGAGAGAAGCCACCGCACAAGGTGAGCAGTGAGGAGGCGGATGGGGTAGACATTTGCACAATGCCGAGCCTCACGGCAGATCTAGGTGGTCCCTCTGGCCCGCACCTCTAGTCCCCTGCACCTGGCACCCAGCTAGGGGCAGGAGCTGGGGTCAGAGCTGTACTGTCCACCCTGGGAGCGCTGCAGAAGGGAATGAAGACACAGCCACTGTGCAGCATAAGGCAGGCTTTAGGGGCCCAAGACCTTACCACGCCACAGCTAAGAAGCCTGAACGTTCAAGGTCAAGGTCGCTTCTGAGATTAACCACGCTCGAAATGTCCTTAATCCCAGCATAATGTAGACATGGCATGAGTTCTGATAAAATCAGTTGAAAACATTCCTTTGTTTACCTTTTCCTGCCTCAATACACAGACAGCCTTAATCTCCTGGGGATTTGGCGAAAGTCCTCTGACATCTCAACTTCTCCCCAAGTGAAAAGGCGCCTAAGCTGTCAAGGGTGCCTGGTTGGCAACCCACAGCCCAGGGTTTCTCAGACCAGGGGTCAGCAATTTCCTGTCTGGATCTGTGTGATCCCCTCTGCTGAGGCTCTGCAAGAGACAGGGTCCTTGCTCACAGCTGCCTGGGAGGGAAGGCAGGGATCAGGTGGGCCTTAGGACCCAGGTGGACACTTCTGGTAGGCCAGAGCTGTAGGTGCAGAAAGCTGCACAGCCTGGAGGCTCACCCCAGGCAGTGTAACTTCATAGGAAAACAACTTTTGAAAAGAGGAAAATGGCTTTTCTGTTGTTATTTAGGATAAGATGTGTCAAAAGAGCGTTGGTTGAGACAGACATTATTAGCCTATATATATGTATGAAAAAAATTAAAAATAGATCAGTTGGTCAGTTTGCTTTCTCCAAATTCCTCCCCTCTCTTGGACACTCGCCCCCACCTTGAGGATTTTTTTAAAGAGTATAATACATAAGCACTCATTTCTAAGTGAGTCCGTCCTCGGGCTTGGGCTCAGTGGCTGTTAATGAGGAATGTCCCCTCCCTGGGGCCAGGGCAACCAAGCAGCTAATGACCTGTCCTGGGGCCTAGAGGACTGCGTTTAAAGCCTCAGGTTAGCAACGCACTCTTAGGCAAATTCAAGAATCCCTCAGAGACTCAGTTTCAGTGTAGAGCAAGGAAAATAGCAGAATCTAGACCTCCGGCCTGGCTGTGAAGATTCCAGGAGGCCATCCCAGAAAGAGTGGGCACCTGGGTCCGCTCAAGCGCCTCAGCTGCCCCCACAACCTCTGCTCTTATTACTCCCCCCCCCCCAGCATTATTATTTTTACAACAGAGGAAAGATGTGGACTTTGATCGAATCTTACTCCAGACCTGAGAGAGTAAGACTTAGGAGCCCTTGTCCCCTGCGCTGACAAGAATCCACGGGGGTTAGGGGAGGCACCTGGATGTACCCCAGCTTCCTGCCGTGTCTGGCAGCCAGGCTGGCCCGCCAATCCCTGAGGACGTCATCCACAACGGTTCCAGCAGGCTGCATCTTGGTGCTGGGGATGCTGTCTGCCTGTAAACCTCACGAAGGGAGGTGCCTCGTCTTGGTCATCTCTGCGTTCACTGTGACCAGCGTGGGCCAGGCAGCAAGTGAGTGCCAGCAGGGTCTGAAGGCTTCCCGCCATGTCATGGAGGAGTCTGCGCCATGCCCTGCCCCCGCCCACACACCAGTGTGCCCTGGAGAGCCATCTCTAGGGCGGCCATCTGTTCTTCTGTGCTGGAAGGCTCTGATGCAGCAACACACTGCTCAAGATGTAGTCTGGCTTTGACCCATATCCCCAGGAGCCAGACCCATGTCACTCCTCACAAGACTCTGAATACCCTGGGGAAGATAACCACAGTTTCCAGACCCAGCATCACGACCCAGACCCACATCATGACAAAGCTATCTGCGTTCATGAAGACCTAAAATGAACCATTCCCCAAATCCTCAGTGTCAAACCATTTCCAAGGATGTTCAACCACTCTACCTGGGATGGGTACATTTCATCACTTCATATTGACTCACTGAATGGTGATGGCTGTGCCCCCCTTGGTCCAGCCGTAAGGTCTGATTTCATTCAGAAAGCCTTCTACAGTGCCCAGCGGGGGCCGGGTGGAGCTCTGGACCACGCCCCCTGATACCTGGAACACAGCTGAGTCTGGAAGCCGGCAGCTGCCATCGACTGTCCTCTGAGTGAGAGTCTAGGAGCCCGGGATACAAACCCCTGTGGTTCCTTGCCCTTTGGCTGAGAAGACAAGCAGGTGCTGTGCCCTAGGGTCACACAGCAGGATGGCCAGATTCCTACGCCTCTGGAACTCTTGATACATGCTGTCCTCTGTGAAGCAGCAATTTTAAAGGATCCTTTTCCTTTCATGAAATTTCTTTCTCGCTTATAAAAGTACACATGCACATTGTAGAGATTAAGAAAGTAGGAAAGAGTATAAAGAAGGGAGAAAAATGTTCCCCATAGGGCAACGACTCAAGGTTGCTGTGTGAAAACTCTCTAACCTTCCTCTGCTAGGCTGCCGTCTTAAAATGCACAGTTCCCAGCTCACTCCCGGGTCTTTAACAGCTGTCTGTGGAAGAGGCCCGAGTTTACCCATTAGGACTTCCAGTCTAAAGCAAAGACATCATCATCGTTTCTCATAAGTGGATGGAGCCAGAGTGGTGGACCAAGTCTCGGTGCTTCAAGAGGCAGAGTCCGGTCCTGTTCTCATCTGCCCTCTTGGTCCTCAGTCACAGGCCTGCTGACGTGGTGGGAATGGGAGGTACAGACAGACTCTGAGAGGACCCCTGGAGCAGACGTGGGGCCTGGGGACACCCTGGCCTCCCCCACATTTCAGGTTTCCTTGAAGAACTTCCTCTGGTTTTTTAGTTTTAAAAGCATTTATTGACCTATCATCTGTCCTGGCATGGACAGCTCCTGGTCAGTGCACAGTGGCAAAGTCTGCAGTGGCTCTTCATCCGTTCTATGCCTGGGCCAGGCTGGCGGTCTTGCCCAAGGCTCTCTCTCCAACCCGCGAGCACGTGGGGAGGGAGCAGGAGTTTTCACAGGGCAGGCTCCCGCTCCCGATGGCGTGAGCTGGGGCTGTGCCCCACCAGTTCCACCTCCCAACTAAACTTAGCGTCACTCCTTCCTTTTCTTGTTCCACAGACATTCCTCATTGTTCTCCGGGTCCCTACTTGATAATTCAAGTACTTGCTAAAGTGAGTTTGGAACCTCCGGTCCACACTCACAGTGCTGTCGTGGTCCCTGGCAGACACGTGCTGGGTGGCTTATCTGATGTGCCCCTGCCCCATTGTGACTGAACAGGACTTTGCTCTGCCTTATTGTTTTAGCCCTATATTGCACATCAGTGTCCTCTTTGTGGTCTAAAAGGCACATTTGGGGGGCTTTTTTAACTGCCATACAGCCTGACTAAACTTTGCCTGAATTATTGCTCAACCTCTAATTCTGTTTGGCCCCAAGAACAAAATTATTATGGATAAGGAGCCTTTTGTGGCTAGATCAGCTCAAATCTGTGGGTTCCAAGATGGCCTCCAGAACGACCTCTAATAGACCCGAAATCCCAAACACCAAAGAATGAAAAGGACAAGGGGGGTGGGGAATTGTTACCGAGGAAACACTTAAATAAAACTTCTGGCTTCATTTGCTCTTAGTTGATTTTAAAAATCACCAATTTTGGAGGCCACACACAACTAGGCAGCTCATTTTCGGTCTCCCCCTAGCGCTGCTGTAGATAACGTCTCTGACAGGTGAGTCATGATGATGAGGGTGGCAGAGGATGCTCTTCAGGGACCTGAAGACGGCTTCTGCTGAAAACCCTGACTTCCACACAGTCCTGCAGATGTCCCATGGGTGACTGAAATGGGATGGGAACGCTTGGTATCCCTGTCTTCACGTCGCGTGTGTCTCCTTTGCTCCTTTAACCTTTGGGTCAGGTTCTCCTCAGCACTACACGTAGACATGGTGACCATCTGAGAAATGTTTAGTCCAAAACAATGACATAGGGTTAACTTGACCTAGACTTGCTTAATTGCTTCCCATGCTCAAAGCTAAAGACACCTACTAGTTTCCATGACCAGAAACATGGGACCACAAAAGCAGTGAAAAAATATGGCGGCCAAGTGGCTGGAAGATCTCTGCCCATTCCCAGAAGAGACATGAGCTCTCCTCTGCCTCATATTCCTATCCTGTGTCTGGACCCCTCTACCCCTTGGTTGAGAGGCTGACCTGTGGGCACAGGCTCCCCACTTCTCCACTCCTTGGCACTGAATGAAGCCTTTCTTTCTCCCCAGCACTCCTCTCTTGGATTGGTCTTTCCACGGGAGATGCTGCTGATGGGTTGGCACTCTAGGAGGTGGCCCCAAGTATAGTGCTGTTTAGAGTTCCTAAGGGCAAGCAAGCTGCAATGTGCCCCAAGTTCAATGTCAATGGTCAACAGCACATCTTAAATCAGGCATCTTGGAACTGAAACACATTGATAACCATGGGATGTACGACAGAGTGAACAGAGGCTCTCAGGAACCCCACCTTGAAATCCCTTCAGCTGCTGGTGTGTGATCTGTGCACCTCCCTCTAAGTCCATCATCTTTCAATAAAAAGTGAATACCAATGAACAATGAAAACCGACTCTGAGGCAATCAGGACTCACAAAGAGCTTGGACTCCAGCTGCTGTCCACACACACAGAGGTGACCTGCAGCCCAGAGCTGCTCTACCCTGCAATGAGTCAAGGTGCTGACAGACACTGAGGGACGCCCCCTCTGCCCCGTCAACAGATCCTTCACTTCCTCTGGGTCTCAATGCACCCTGGGGTCCCTGCCCCTCACCCAGTTATCTCCCTCCTCCTGCTTCCATTTCTAACCCTAAATAAGACTCCACGGACCAGCAAGGACAGGGAATTTGCTCCTCTACACAAACTCACTGTATAGCCTTATGGCCAAATGGAGCTCTCGGGGAGGACAATCACTGTCTCCATGTCAAGGCCGCCAGGGCCAAACTGTGCCTATCCTGTTCTCCTCCCAGGTCAGGAGGCACAGACAGGGGCTTCTTCTGCTTCCCCAAGATTCAGAAACCCACCCTCCCTGACCCGTGTACCCCCACTCACAGCCTTCAAACTCACACAGCAGGAAGAACAAAGCCCCTGTTTCCTTCAATGGTCGTGGCAGGTGTTCAACCCTACGAGGTGAGAGCTAGTGAAGGCCGAGCCGAGTCCTCGGATGATGGTCAGTCTCTATGAAGCTCCGCCCACACCACGCCCACCGCGCTAAACACGGTGGTATCTAGCAACACGTCATGGTTTATAACTGATTGCCCTGGGCATGATCAAGGGAGGCAGGAGGTGTCCCAGGGCAGCATTTAGGACAGCGTGTTCACCACGGAGGAGTGGTCAGTCCTTGTCCGAGGGCCAGGGTTTGCTCGTGTCCTTAGGTGGAATTTCTTTGAGTCTTCTTCCAAACAGGGTCTGGGGTTTGCCTTGTCCACTGTTCCAGTCCAAACTCTGTTTCAGGGCTCTGCTGCTCACAGGTAAATCCATGGAGACCGTCATTTGTGAAGAAAAACCAACGTGCGAATCACTTCTGGATTTGGTCGCGTGGGGGAGGCCAGGAAACTGGCCACCTGCATGCAGGCATGCCCCCTGGGGGCACGGGGGTGGGGGGGCAGAGGCTTTGCCAAGTTCTTTTCCTGACTTCAGGTGTGGCTACTCAGCCCGCAGCACGGCAAGGTCGCCGACAGCCCTGGGTGGCCAAACCCACCGCCATGTCTCACGGCAGAACCCTGGGGACCCAGGGAGGAGGGGTGAATGGAGGAGCGGGACTGAAAGCACTCTCCGAGCATTTAAAGCCAGCCTCTCAGCAGAAGGCCGTGACCCTAGTCCACCTCTGAGCCTGGAGACAGCTGGGTGCCATCACCTGCCAGGTGCCATATAAGACGTGAGGCTGGAGGGGCACCTCTGGGGTCTAGTAGGAAGATGAAAAGGGGAAAGCCATTCTGTCACAAGGCACTCTCCTGCTGCAATTGGAAATGTACACAGACACCTCCCCTTGGGTCCCTTGCCCCTCCCTGCCCACCTGAGGATCTCCGGGAAGAGCTGGAATTGTCTGGAGTCATCTCTTCCAGGGGTGGCCTTTGTTTTCCAAGCTCAGATTTCTTTTCCTCTATTAGACACCAAGCCCTGGACAGGTGGGGACATTTCTCCCCACCAAAGAAATGCTAATAGCTAAGCTCGATTTCAGAGCAGTATCATGTTCATAATGATATCACGACCATCCTCCGAATGCAAGGACATTTTCAATCCCCATTTCAGGTGCAGGATTAGGAGCTCGTGGAGGAAAGTGACCCAAATGATCGCAAGTGGTCACATGGCCAGTATGTGATGAAGTTTGGCTGTGAGGACTTTCTGATCTGACCTTCCTTCTCAGCAGCACACAGTTGGGTGTGACCCCACATTTCTATGCCCCAACTCTCTCCCCACGTAGCTTCCTCATGAGTGGCAAAAAAGTCCCTTAATCTTGGTGCCACAGACACTGGGCTGGGCAATTCTGTGTCCTGGGGCACTGTCCTGTGCATTGGAGGATGCTCAGCCTCTCTACCGACCAAATGCGGCAATTTCTCCCTCCCCCATGGCTCCCATTGTGATAATTATATCTGTCTGTCTCCAAATGCTGCCAAATGTCCCCTGGGGGACAAAGTTGCTCCCGGTTGAGAACCACTGCAGCATAACTTCCTAGGGCAGACAGCAGGAGCCACAGAGCCCACCCTTGTGGCCCCAAACTCTTCTGCAGTTTTCTAGTTCTGGGCCTCTGGGCACGTTCCTTATTCTATACTTCAGATTTCCTGTGTATGAAATAAGATCATTGTTGGAAACTAATATGTAAAGCATTTGACGTGATACTTGGTGCCTAGTATTTAGTGTACATTAATTATCATTGTCATTATTTACCCACTTACAGAATGTGTAAGTGGTGGATAAATCTGCTGCAGACCCTGACTGACTTTGGGAAGTTGATCAGATGTCCAGACAGAAAGGTAAAATTTATGGAGCCTTAATGCCCAAGACTTTTTTTTTTTTTCGTACCAGGGATTGAACCCAGGAGCACTTAACTACTGAGTCACATCCCCAGCCCCTTCTATTTTTTATTTTGAGACAGGGTCTTGCTAAGTTGCTGAGGCTGGCTTTAAAACTTGTGATCCTCTGCCTCGGCCTCCCAGCCACTGGGATTACAGGCGTGCACCACCGCACCCGGCCCCAAGACATTTTTGAGGAGAGCAAAATCCTTGCAGCATCTCATAAAGATACTACTTGCTAATACAATCTCCAAACAGCACATTATCTACATTAGCACTCTCCAAGAGAACTTTCCATGACCATGGAAATGTTTTAACGTGCTATTGCCTAGTCGTATGTGGCGCCTGAGCCCTGGAAATGTGGCTGGTGTGACTCAGGAACTGAATTTTTAAATTTAATTTGAATCCACTTGAATTCTCATTGAACAGGCTGATGAAGCCAGTGGCTCCATGGTGGATAGCACACATCTGGATCCTGGCCACTCTGAGTGGGGCCCTCCGACCAGCTGGGCTGTATCATGCAGGAATGATGGATCGCAAAGAGCAACTTAAGCAGATTCTAAAGCACCTTCAAGTTCGAGTGCTGCCTGAGAAGAGGGGATCTCAATGCTGGTCACACATTGAAACCACCTGTGAGCCTTTAACGACACCATTATTTGGCACCGCCCTGGGCCAGTCAATCAGCATCCCCAGGCTCCCAGTTGACCCAGATGTTCCCTTCTGGGAACCTTCAGGGAGAGCCCAGGGTGTCTCCTTATGGCTGAGGCAGCGTCCAGCTGACCAGATGGCCCACTTCCTGAGAGATAAGCTGACACCTGACTCCTTCTGCAGGCTCGGCTTTCAAACCAGTGGGACCGCCACTTTGTGCATGGCCCCCCAGACGCCCACGCCCAGGCTGCACACTGTGGGTTGCCACACGGTCCCACCTTTGGCCTCATCTCTTGCCATGTCCTCAGCCTCCTCTGAGAGGCCTGGGGCGTTTCCCGCTTGCCATGAAAACACTGCTTTCTCTTCTTCCAACTGACATCCCTCCTGAGTCTTGGGGTTAAGTGCACAAGGAGCGTCACTCCCCCTCCCACGGGGTTAATGACTACACTGGAGAAAGTACAGCAGGAGCCCCTCTGGAGTGGCACCAGGGTAGTGACAGATGATGGGAGAGGGGCTAGGAGGTGGGCTGCCCCTGCAGGTCCCAGACAGAACAATGCCCCGCCCCACCCCTGATGTTCCTCTGTCCCAGACGGAAACTGAGAGGCTCCCAGTACCTCCCCAGTCTTCCCAGCTCCCAACAGCTTCAGTCACTGAAGTCACCTTGGTTGTGATCAGCCTGAGAACTCACAGCCTCTGAGCTGAGTCGGGTGTACGTCTCCCGTCTCCTGAACGCATGGTGTCTGAGGCTGGGGTGGGACTCCTTTCTCAAGGACTGAGGATCAGTTGGGGAGGACAGTCTGGGCTCTCCTTTGATTGGCACCCACCTTTCTCAGCAGGGTTTGTTCTGGCTGGGCTTGACAGATGTCCCAAACTGACTGGGCCTTGCTGGCTGTGACTCTGCTCCACACTGTCCCCTTGCCTTCTTGGTGGCCCATCAGGCAGGGCTCTGGCGGGCACAATGGGTCATTGGCACCCCTGCCTGCTCCAGCCGTGAGTCCCAGTAACCAGTCCTCAACATCCCCCAACTGCAGGGTGCATCTGTCCCCGTTATCCAAGAAGCCTCATGGGATCCCCCTGTGGAGACTCTGGATGAGTGAGGTCCCCCCTAGTCCCAGCCTTGCTGATCTAGGGGCTCACAGAACTGCAGCTGTGCCCTCCAAGAAAGTTTTGAAAACCCCTCGTCCCTCCCCGCTCAGGGTGGGCTGGGGGTGGGCTCCTGACTTGCCGCAGAACTTCAGCGCATTCTCCGGATCTATCTATAGTTCTGCGCAAGTGCAACTGACACCTTATCAAAACAGGGATGGGGAGAATCCCAGTCAGACTGTGCTCTTTGCAGCTGAGATGAGGACACCTGGGTACATCCTTCGGAAAGCGTGATGGTACTATAAGAAACTGTGCCACACGTTGCAGTGAATACGTGCCCTTACTACCAAGAACCTCACTTTCCAACAGAGGAAATTAAGGCTAAGAAGTTGAGAAACGCAATTTGCTTGGGGTCCCCAGCCCCTGAGGGGTGCAGTTGAGTCAAGCCTCCAGATCCAGGTCCTCAGTCTCACTGGCGGCCCCTGCCTGGCTTGTTTTGCTCCCTCATCCCTGCACTGGTCTCGCATGCATGGCCTGAGGACCCTGCTGCAGGACAGGAGCCCTGGGCAGAAGGAAAAAGACCCAAATGTTCCCAAGGAGTTGGGTTCAGGGATGAGTTGAAGTGCAGTCCATGTGACAGAGGTAGGTAGCTGGGAGTAGGGACGGAGCTGGGGAGAGTCAGAGGGAGTGAGGGAGAGAGGAAGAACTTAGACCAGCAGAACTGTTGACTGGTCGGCAGGCACAGTGGCACACGCCTGTCATCCCAGCAGATCAGGAGGCTGAGGCAGGAGGATCACAAGTTCAAAGCCAGCCTCAGCAACTTAGTGAGACCCTGTCTCTACATAAAATATTGAACAGGGCTGGGGATGTGGCTCGGTGGCTAAGTACTCCTGGGTCCAATCCTTGGTACAAACACAAACAAAGAATTATTGACTGGCCAGAATCTAAGAGGCCTTAAGCACCTCACCGAGAAGTTTGATCTTTGCTCTGTACGGGGGAGTTTTTAAAGAGGAATGCTCCATGGTTATGAATCCAAGCCCTTGTCCCCAGAGCAGTGGTAGTAGACTGGTGTCCTGAGCAGGCTGGAGCACACCGCGGCCCAGTCTCCTGGATGACTACCCGTTGCTGTCCCCAGCCAAGCCCAAGCTGGTGTCCTGGGCACTGTGCACCCACATGGGTCCCAGTCCTGCACAGCCCTCCATGCCAGTGCAGGCCCGAGGCACAGCAAGCCAGGGCCAAGGCGAGCTAGTGCACACTGCCCTGCCATCCCAAGGTGGCTCAGCCCAGGCCCAGTGTGGACACCTGCTTCCTGCAACATTGCAGCCCAGAAGAGCCCAGCTTCCATGATCCACTGGTCTCAACCTCCTGGGAAGCTGGGATTTCAGTGAGCAGCAAGAAAACAGAAGCGGGGCAGACCTAAGTGAAGTCCAGACTCAAGGGTTAACCAAGAGTGTGAGCGCTTTTCCAAACCACGATGGCATAAATTCGAACTTACGGCACCCACCCCAGGGCTATAGAACCCCCCCACCCCACCTGGGTCCCCTCTCGCCCTGAGCATTCTGTTTTTGTTCACACTTGAACAAATTCTACTCTTAAACTCACTCGTCTCCATCTGTGGAGCTCATTTGTTGAATTTGCAAGACAAGAGTCCATAAAGAAGAAATTTGATGGTGTCCGTCTGAGGCAACCCCGGAGGGCACAGCCCACCATTAGGAGCTGCGTGCCACACATTTCTCAGCTGCAGGGACCCCACCCGTGAGCAGAAGTGGAGAAACTGGGGTTTCAGTTAGATCCATGACTTAGAAGAGAGTGCGAAGAGCGTTGGAGGGAGGTCAGGTTAAAGGAGGTGAGAGTTGGTGTGGGGACAGGAAGGAGGAGGGCAGAGGCACTTCCCTCTAGGAACCGGCTGCCCAGGCTGTACAAGACTACATGACTGAACCTTTTCTTCCACCAGATCAGCTGTGGGGGGAGAGACGGGCCCGCCCCGTGCTGATGAGAGGAGACAGTCTCCACTGTGCTGGAAGAAGCTTGAAACAGTGCGAACTTCACGGAGGGTAACCGTGAAGTTACCTTAAAGTTACCTACTGAAGCTGCAAATGCCCTTGATCTGGAGTCCACTCTTGGGAATAGATCCCAGAGAACCGAGCGCATGAATGGAGAGACAGAGTGGACACAAATGGCCACCAGGCACTGTGGACAGGAAGATGCAAACTCAAACAAGAGCACCACCCATCAGGAGGGAAAGGCTAAGGGGAATACGGGTGCTTCCCAGGGGCAGCAAGGCTGAGCTCGAGTCCCCTCCCTCCAATCAGAAAAGACGACCACGCTTCACTGTGCAGTGGAAATACAAAACGCTATTGCAGTGTGTTGTGGTCGACAACGAAGGATTCACGGGCCTGCACTGGTTTGCTGGTGGTACTCCCTCTGTGGAGTGGGATGATGGAAGTTTGGAAAGGAGCAAAGAGGAGGTCGCTCTTTTTTTGTGTATTTCAAAATTATTTTAAAATTTACACACAGTAAAATTTGCTTTCTTTGTTGTAAAGTTCTGAGTCTTAACACATGCTTAGATTCTTGTAACAACCATCATAAATAGGACAGGGTAGTGCTGAGACCCTAGAGAATGTCCCTGTCCTTCATATTTATAGAAAAATCCTCTCTCTACCTCCAGCCCCTGGCAACTACTGATCTGTTCTCTACCCCTATATTTTTACCTCTTCCATATTGCATATAAACGGACAATTCAGCTTACAATCTTTGGCAACTGATTCCATTTACTGATCATTTAGTACTTATTCATGTTATTGTGTATTATCAAGAGTTCATTCCTGGGCTGGAGTTGTGGCTCGGTGGCAGAGAGCTTGCCTAGCATGTGTGAGGCACTGGGTTTGATTCTCAGGACCAGATATAAGTAAATAAAATAAAGGTCTACAGGCAACTAAAAAATATATTTAAAAAAGAGTCCATTCCTTCTTTCTTGTTGAGTCATATTCCACCACACAGATGTATCACTGTTTATTCATTCGCCAGCTAAAAAATATCCTGGGGATTATGAAAAATGTTGTTATAAACACTCATGTATGTCCTTTGGGGAACTGAAATTTTCATGTAGCTAGGATAAACACTTAGAAGTGGGACTGCTGGGTCACAAGGCAAGTGTGTCAAAGAAGATGTCAAACTGTTTTCCCAAGTGACGGTGCCATTTTGCACTCTCATCAGCAATACAGAGAGAGACGCGTTGTCACAGAATGAGAGTGCCATCTCTTCCACATCCTCCCTGGCACATGGTATTATGGATATTTTTTGTCTTGGCCATTTTAATAACTTAACAGATAAGGTTTTAATTTGTGTTTCTCTAATGGCTAATGCTGCTGAATATCCTTTCACGTGCTTACCTGCCTTACCTGCCATCTGCATCTCTCTCTGGTGAAATTTGTTTATGTTAATTTTCCCATTTTCTAATTTTTTTTTTTTTTTACTGTTGAGTTTTGAAAATACTTTATGTATTCTAGGATACAGTCCTCTACTGAAGGTGTGGTCTGCATATTTTTTTGGTCATGTGTAATTTGTCTTTTTCCCCCTTAATAAGGTTTTTTTTTTTTTTTTTTTTTAACAAAGCCAAAGTTTTTCATTTGATTAAGTCCCGTTTTTCACATTTTCCTTTTATAGATCATGCTTTGATGTCAACTCTGAGAACTCTTGGGCTGCCCTCCAAGATTTTCTCATATTTTTTCATAGTTTCATAGTTTTCATTTTACATTTAAGTCTACAATCCCTTTTGAATTAATTGTTATATATAATGTGAGATTTAAATCAAGGTTTGTATTTTTGCCTTTGAATGTTCCTCTGCTCCTGACCCATGTGGTTGGGACGAACAATTTGATAACATTTTGTTAAGGATTTTTACATCTAAATCAATGAGGGATATTGGTCCACAGTATTCTGTACTGTCTTTAATTCTGGTATCAGAATCATGTTAGTCTCATAAAATGAATTGAGAAGTGTTTGCTCCCTCTTCTTTATTTCTGCTTGAGATTGTATATAATTGGTGTTATTTCTTCCTCAAATGTTTGGTAGAAATCAACAATAAAACTGTTTGTGCCTGCAGTTTTCTATTCTGGAAGGTTTTTAAATAAAGATTTGATTTCTTGAACAGATATAAGGACTATTCACGTTATCTATTTCTTCTTTGCAAGTTTAATAGTTTGTGTCTTTCAAGGAATTGGCCGTTTTTCTTCTCATTGGCTGAATTTATGGGCATAGAATTGCCCACAGTATCCACTTACTATCATTTTAATGTCTAGGGGTCAGTAGTTTTATCCCCCAATGTTGTCCTTTAAAAGAGTGGACAGATGGATGAATACAGAAATGTGGTATACATACAATGGACTATTATTCAGCCTCAAAGAGGAAGGAAATTCTGCCACAAGCAATGACATAGACAAACCCTGGAGGTATTATGCTAAGTGAAGAAAGTAACAGAAAGATAAATACCACATGGTCACACTCACATGTAGAATCTAAGATAGTCAAACTCAGGATCAATGCACAGAATAGTGGTTCCCAGCATCTGGGAGTGGAGGAATGGGGAATGAGTACTAATTACATATGTCAAATTTCAGTTACGTGAGACAAATAAATTCTAGAGATCTGCTATACAACACTGCACTGTATTGTACACTTAAAATTTTGTTAAAAGGATAGGTTTCACGTTTCATTTTAAAATAAGGAATTCAAGAGACACGGATGCATTTTGAGAAGGACAGACAGACACAGACACACACATACACACCTTGTATTCTATCCAAATGAGCTTGACTAAGCCGGACATGGCAATCCCAGTGATTTGGGGGGATGAGGCAGGAGGATCACAAGTTATAGGCCAGTCTCAGTGACTCAGTAAGACCCTAAGCAACTTAGTGAGACCCTGTCTCAAAATATTTTTTTTTTTTTAAAAAGGGTTGGGGCTGTGGCTCAGTGGTTGAGTGCCCTTGGGTTAAATTCCCAGTATCCCCAACCCAAAATGAGCTTGACTACAACTGAAATAGCTGTGTCCTTAGAGGAGGATGACCGTTTCTTCCAGACAATGTCTCTGACATCCAAAGACAAGACGGGTATGTACACCCCCCTTTGTGGGACCCTCGTGCTTCTCCTCTTTGGGAGACAGCATGGTACTTGCGTGTGGCAGGAGCACACCAAAGATTTGCTGAGAGAATGAACTCATGAAAAAGTGAGGATCAGCATCTCAAAGAGGGTCAAGGCCTGGGGTGTGTCCACGGTGGACTTGAGCTCAGCCTGGAGGCCACTGCTGGTGATCAGAAGAGCCCCTGTGAGGATGGCCACGTGTTGGGCTCCCTTCCCAAACACCAACACGTGACTACAAAATATGCGAAATAAACCTTGTGCTCCACACCCAGGAAAAGACGGGAAGGAAAGGCCAACAGGTGACATCTGAAGAGCAGACTTAAGAGTGATTCTTTTTTCCTGTACCTTTTCTGTGTGTTACAAGTTTTTCACACAAGCCTCAAACGCCTTTGTTCTTATTCTTATCCTGGGCGTAGATCACGGGGTGTGGAAAAGAGGAGGAGTAGGGGGAGAAGGAAGAGGGGGAGGAGGAAGAGGGGGAGGAGGAGGGGGAGGGGGAGGGGAGGAGGAGGGGGAGGGGGAGGGGAAGGATGCAACAGGAGTGCAGGAGCCGCAGCCGCTGGCGTGCCGGAGGCGTACTGTGCACCCACCCGAGACACTTCAATAATCTAACTTTATGGCCCAGGCCCTGGAGGGGGCACTGGGGAGATGCAGTCCCAAGGAGCTGTGGGCGAAGTACCTGTCACCACAAGATAATAAACAGCAATAATTAGGTCTTCCTGGAAGACAGATGAACATTGTTATTAAAGCTTTTATTATCTATATGTTTTATATGAATCAAATTGCCTCCAGCTGCTATAATTTGGGAGCGATGACGATGAGAGTGGAAGTAATAATAATGAATTAATCCATAAACGGATCCGTGCATAAGGAAGCTGTGGGAGCCGCTTCAGGGGCGGGGCCTGGCATTGTACCCTGGTCTGCATGAGGCGGGACCCAGGCCCAAGGTCTGGAGTGGGACCCTCAGCACCCACAGCCCGTCCTGAGACTTGTATCTCAAAGACAGCCCCCAGAGAGGACGGGTTCCTAACAGAATGTGGGTGATTCCTCTCCTCCTCTCTCTGCGCTTAAATGGAAATCATTACCTGTGCCCATAAAAGTACTCTAGACTCGTTCACTTTGGAATTCACTTGATTCCATTATTTCTGTGGCTTAGAGAATGTTAACAGACATAGACGAACAAGACAATTCTATTATTTAAGCAAAGTCTTCAATAAATACTGAATTGCATTTTACAAATCAAAGAAAAAAACACACACAAAGGTTCACTACTGGCCATCCTGAGCATTTGATAGTGAGGACAACCTGGCTGCCTTGGTCGAGGAGGTCGTACATAATTAAGGAGCCAAGTGCTGCCCTGTGGCACTTCTTTTCCAGCTCTATGACCCCGAGTGTCCTGTTTTTAAGTTCCATTCATGCAGCAAGCCCTTGAGAGACATTACAGCTCTGGCCATAAAGGCGGATGGTGCTGATGTCGGGGTTTCACCTGCACAGAACAACCCCCCCGCCCCCGCCATTGAAACAGCTTTTGGAGTCACTCCACAGTCACTTTAATAACATGTTAGAAATCTGCAGAGAGGCCATCCGCTGTGACTCCAGCCTTGCCTGAAGCTCCTCGCTGATTATTCTAATGCAGCAGCAGCACAAAAATGACAGCTGAACAGGGGCCCAGGGCCCAGGCCACGCCGGGGGGGTTCTTTGGAACTGCCTGAATCTGTGGGTGTCATCGTAGTTAGAAACTCAGTGTTTTCACGTTTACTAACTTCCTAGGCGGGGCACAGAAAACAGTGCCTGCAGACAGGCATTCACGTTGACCTACACAAGCTAACATTTCCCCCTGGCATGCACCTTCCTTTTAGGATGCAGGAAACTCCAAGACAGCCACCGACTTGTTTCTTCTCTGTCCACAAAGCAGTGCTTCAGTGGACTACTGGGCTTGTAGTAGCCACTTAAAATAGTCGGAAACATTGTCTAATAAAATCTCCCGTGGAAAGCCTCTCTCTAGGATCCCCATAGTACACACGCGTGGGCCAATTGTGTAGTCTGGCTTCCAAGGCACATGGATTTTCACTAATAAAATAAACCAGTGATAAAAGATTATTTAGCTCCACTGTACATATCTGTGTCCAACAGATTTCTCATTTTATCAGAAATATTATAAAATGTGACATATGTCAAAGGGAGAGAAAAGTCACTCATTTTGCTTATTTTGCTTTCTTATTTGCTTTTAAAGATTCTTATGTGTTGTTCCAATCTTACCATGATCTCCCTTTTGGGATAGAAAATACTGATCCTTGATCTTCTGAGGGGGCTTACATTTTACAAAGTGCTGTGAGTCCAATCATAGAAAGGATGTTTTCCATGTGAGGTCAGGCCACATGGGCCTGATTATAAAACAGGAAGAAATTCTTCCTTGGGGGAAAAGGTCAGGACTCTCACTGGTAGAGAACTGAGATGCTCCATTTATAGCCAAGCAATAGCTCGGGTCCTGGGAGAACCTGCATTAAAACCAGCACCTCTTGGACCCTGCTGTTTCTGAGACAGTCAGTGGGAGGAGCTTTTGCAGGATGGACCACTGAGGGAGGATCCCACCACCTCTAAGACAGAATCAGTTTTTACATTTCTCTTGTTATATCTATACATGTGACTTCTCTGTATTCTCACAAAATCCTGGTATCCATCATTTGTATTCCTAACTCTTAATCAGAGGGTTTTTTTGGTTTGGGGGGTTGGTTCTTTTCTTTTCATTTTTCTTTCTTTCTTTCTTTCTTTTTTTCTTTCTTTCCTGTGTTTGGTTTTCAATGTTGGGGATGGAATCCAGGGCCTTGTAAAAGTTGAGTAAGGGACCTACCACTCCTCCCCCCAATTCTTTTTCTTTTTATTTTTTTGTAGTTGTAGATGGACAGCATGCCTTTGTTTTGTTCGTTTATTTTTGTAGGCGGTGCCAAGGGTGGAACCCAGTGCCTCACGTGTGCTAGGCAAGCGCTCTGCCACTGAACCCCAGCCCCAACCCATTCCCCCTAATTCTTAATCGAACCCAATCATCAGTGGTACCAAGAGCAATTTTGATTCTTCTTTCCAAGTCTCCTTGCATCAAGGTTTGTACTGAGGGTGTGCACCTGCTTTGTGGACATCCCCCAGGAAATCCCAACCAACGTGATTTCCCTCTGTTAATCCCACACACCCTCCCCCGGGCTCTTACCTGCTCCCCTGTGCGACCTCTTCTCTGCCATCCTACTCTCCTTCCTGGGGTCCACAGGTGGGGTGACTTTCTCTGGCTCTCCAGGACTGGCCTCCGGGGCCACAGGCGGGTACGGGAGGGTGAGGCTCTGCAGAAGTGGCTTCCTAGGTAGGGGTGGCTTGAAGCCCAGCTGCTCAGGTGGCCGAGCCTTCCCCTTTCCTTGGCCAGTGGGAGACCTGGCCCCGCGAAGGGCGGGCGCTGACCCACCGTGACCCTGCTCGTCCTTGGCGGGCAGGGTCAGTCCTCTCTCCAGCCGCATCTCGGCGCTGTACCTCTTGATTCCCTTTGCTTCCTGGGAAGGGCCCTCTCTGTACTTCAAAGAGAGGGAGGTGGACCGCAGCTTGACGGGGAAGGGGTTTCTGTCCTCGCTGGGGGGTGGCTCCTGCGCGGTGGGGCCGGGCTTCTCCCGGCTTGGAGTGGTCGTGGCATCCTGGGGGTTCCTGCTTGGCCCGGCCTGGCCGCCCACCTTGTCCCCTGAGTCCTGAGGGTCGCGCTCTGCTGGCTTCGGAGGGTCTGGTTTCGCGATGGCGGGCTCCGGGGGCGCCTGGAGGTCGTCGAGCGCCGCCTCGCTCTTCCAGGCCAGGCCGCTGCTCCTCAGGAGCGGCAGGCGGGCGCCCGGGGCCCCAGCCGGTTCCAGTGCGCGGGAGGCGCCGGGGCGCGCACGCGCCCTGCTCGAGGACACGGAGAACTTCTTGACACTGCGCGGCTCCCCGCCACCTCGGCCGCTTTTCCGCCCCGGCGCTGCCCTCTCGGGTGCCCCCTGGGAGGGCTCCGCCCGCTCGGCCTTGGCGCGCGCTGGGCGCGGGGCCTCTCTGTTCGGCGCACCCGGGCTGCGCTCCCTCGGGGGTGACTCCGCTGCGTCCTGTGCCGGGGACGAGCCGGGGCCCACGCTCATCGCCTTGTGCTTCAGGCAGCTCTTGGGCATCGGCGGGCTCGGGGCTGGGGCGGAGGGCTCTCCCCCTGCCCGCTCGGGCTCTGGCACTGCCAGCGCAGGCCCCGCTTCCTTTTGGACACTTTGGTCTGGACCGTCTGGATCCGACGGTGTCTCCAAGGTGGTGGTGGTGGTGACCGTCTCGGGAGGCGCCACATCCCCCTCAGAGACGCAGGTTGATAGTGGACGTCCCACATCTCCAGAGGCACACACCTCCTCCTCCTCTGTTGTGTCCGCGACTGGGGGACATCCGCCTGCCATGGAGGGCTCCTTCTGGATTTCGCTGAACTGGATTTCACTGGTTTTCCGGATTTCATTCTCCTTCTGGATTTCATTCTCCTGGATTTCATTCTCCTTCTGGATTTCACTGTCCTTCTGGATTTCACCAACCTTCTGGATTTTGCTCTCCTGAATTTCGCTCTCCTTCTGGATTTTGCTCTCCTGGATTTCGCTCTCCTTCTGGATTTCGCTCTCCTGGATCACACCCTCCTTCTGGATTTTGCTCTCTTGGATTTCACTCTCTTTCTGGATTTCGCTCTCCTTCTGGATTTCGCTCTCCTTCTGGATTTCGCTCTCTTTCTGGATTTCGCTCTCCTTCTGGATTCCACTGTCCTTCTGGATTTCACTCTCCTCCTGGATTTTGTTCTTCTGCATTTCACTGTCCTTCCGGATTTCACTCTGCTGGATTTCGTCGTCGGGACTAGGGTGCAGGGAGCTTTCTGGCAGAGATGGGGACTCCGAGCAAGAGGCAGAGACTGCCACAGGCTCCGTGACTTCCAGGATCACTGGAGGGCTTGAGGTGTCATCCCCAGGGGAGAGCCCATCCTCAACACTGGCACTGAGAGCTGGGCTGTGCTGCAGGCGGGCACGTCTGGCACGGGGTCCCCCAACTGGCAGCAAGGTGACCAGTCCCCCAGGCTCAGGGTTTCTGTCCAGCATCCGATTATGTTGCCCAGCGCTGGGGTTCTCCTCTGTGCTGCCTCGAGGCAAAGGCTTCTCATCATATTCTTCCTCTTCTGGGGTGCCTATGAGATCGCTCAGGGATTCAGACTGTGCCCGCTAGGAGAAATAAAGAGAAAAGACACCATCACTGGAGCAAATATGAGGAAACCTATGACTTCTCTGTTTTCTTCAAGGCCTAAACTGTTTTGGAGAGAGCAGTATGTCTCTAAAGCTGACATTCACTTTTCTTAACTTCCCCTTACTGTTCTATCTGGAACCTTCCACGGAACAATGGCAGTTATACCCTCAACATAAATGTCACTAAAAGGTGCTTATGGCTGAGCTGTGAAACCAGAGGATGCCGCTGTATAGGGTGAGGTAGAGAGATGCGGTATCTGCCACACTGTGCTCTGCACCTGTGACTTCATTTAGTCCCCAGTTCATCCCAGTGAGAGGGGGTGCTGTCATTCCCTTTTGCACTTGAAGAACCAGAAGCTCAGAGTGTCAAAATCTTGGTCTAGTCCGAGCTTCCAGGTAACATCCAAGTCAGTCTCCCATGTCAGCACTCCCCAGGAATACACCCTCCGAGCAGAGGATTTCCCCCCAAGATGAGTCATACCACGACAAACATGGCTGTAGTCAGCCACAGCTCATAGAAGAAAATCCAAAAATTCCAGATGAATTTAAAGTCTCACGTTCTCTGCTCTTAACGCCGTGTCTCCTGCTCTCTACTCAAGATTAACCAAGGTCCCAGCACTACGCCAAGGCTGGAGCTCAGTGACCCCACCACGCTGTGCCTCCCAGATGCTGTACCAGCAGCCTCAAGAACCCTCGCAAACTCTGCCTCCTCTAGGTAAGCCCATTGCTATGAGTCTCCTTTCCTGGCCTCCTGAAATGCTACTGGCTTGATAACACTACTTTCCCCTGAGGCATTTTCTTCTTCTGACAGGTCTCTAGAATCCAGACTCTGGTCTAGCTTCCTCCTGATTGACAAAAAGTCCATTCTTCCTCTCTCAGGATAAAAGAATATAATTAAAAACCATTCAAAAGCAATATGTGAAAATGTCCCAAAGGTCAAGGGTACTTAGGTTGATCTTTTTAAAAAGCTCAGGATGTCAGACCTCGGGTGTCACTCAGGCTGTTGCAAAACATTGCTCTTGTCCTGAAATGTGACACTCTGGGGTGTGTTTATACGTTTATTGTTGTTTGTTGTGTTTTAACTTTTTAATTTTATTTTCTACAGTGCTGGGGACTGAACCCCAGGCCTTGCTCATGCTGGACAAGTGGTCTACCACCGAGCTACCCCCATCCTGTTGTTACTTTAGCATTTCCCAGCTGGCATCTGCTTGCTAAGTGAGCACAGGAAGATTGGGTGTCGGTGACCATACATAAGTCAACTCTTGCCAAAACACACAATCCTATTCTGGATTTAAAAAGAAGATACACAAAGAAACCTACAGAAGAATATGGGCTGGGGTTATGGCTCAGTGGTAGAGCACTTGCCTAGCATGTGTGAGGCACTGGGTTGGATCCTCAGCACCACATAGAGATAAATAAAATAAGGGATTATACCCATCTACAACAAGAAAGAAAGAAAGAGAAAGAAAGGAAGAAAGTGGAAGGAAGGAAAGAAGGAAAGAAGGAAGGAAGGAAGGAAGAAAAGAAGGAAGAAGGGAGGGAGGGAGGGAGGAAGGGAGCGAGACAGGGAGAAAGGGAGAAAGGGAGGAAGGAAGGAAAGTCCAGAGCTGCAGGTTCCTAACTTTGCTATGTCCCTGACCTTTTGCTACTACAGGAACTACTGTCGTTGAGATCTCTTTAGGAAGTGGGCCAGGCTGTTAGCAGAAAGCTGCGGAGCAGATCTGTGTGGGCAAATGCCAGCTAAGCCACTAGCAGCTATGAGGAGGCCACTGTGAAGGAACAGGGCAGAAGGAAAGCTGGCACGATGCGTAGATCCCAGAGGGTGGGCCTGGCTGCTGAGTGGAGCCCAAGGGAGCAAAGCCGCTCGCCATGGTGCAGGCCAGGCTCATCAGGCACCGCCTGGGTGCTGTGCCCACTCTACATCTGCAATCTCCCCCTCATCTCCTTCTTGGGTCCTTACAGTAGCTTTGCACCTGGAAGCATCCCAAGCAAGCAGAAATGGGAGAACCCATTGCTCAGCCTGAACCAAGGTGCCACTGTGGCTAGCAGCTCATCTGGCCGGATGAGCAGTGTCCACGTCATCTCTGCCGCACCGGGGGCAGAGAAGAGGCATCAGCCTCTGTCTGAGACTCGGAGCCTTATGTTTGGTGGCTAGTCATCAGATCGCACTGCTCCTATGAAGATGGAGTTAGTGAAGTTCTCAGCTCTTGGCACTGTCTGGGTTGGGCTGAGGACCAACTGGAATAGTGAGATGTGGGCATGAAGGTTTATGGGCATTCAGCTTTTCTGCCTGTGGAACCATGCACAGAGCATGGTTCTGTGTGGCAGAATAAAATGCTGAGGGAACCTCTGGAGTTTGTCTTTCTCAACCTCTGCCGTGGCGGAGAGCAGATGGGGTCAGCCAAATGCACTTGAATAGGTCTTTCAAATTCATAGTAAATATCACCGTCTTTATGGCTGAGGTTTTGGTATACATGATGGGATTTTTTAAAATAAGAGCCCTTTTAATTCTTTTTTTCTAGAGCTCCAAAAGATTCAGAGCCTCAATGATATGAAATGAAGTTGGCCCCCTGGAAACACAGCTGGAGAAACACCAGGCCAGGCAACAGGAGCAGGAAGTGGAGACACAGAGGAGACACCAGGGCAGCTGAGCTCGGGGGTGAGGGAGCAAAAGCAGGGGAAAGTAGGACCTCACTGTCCACGAAGCCCAGGGGGACGGTAAGCCTCTGCAGAGGTGCCCAGGGACAGGAAGGCAGTGGAGGGGGGCTGTGTGCAGCTCGTTCCCACCCCTGGAGCAGTAAGGAAGCATCTTGATCCCTGCAAGAGGCCAACGCACGAGGAAGGTCTTCCTGGTAGGGAAGAGGGAACCGGAGGACCAAGGGGCAAAGGGGGCTGTGGACACTGAGGGATGGGGGCCTCCGATGTAGAACCCAACGGTGACTGGAGGGACAGCAGTGACCACTGGGAAAATACAGGCACCTCTGAGAACCGAAGCTAGCCAGGCCTGCTCCCTGCCCAGCAGTGAGCGGGGAAGGGAGTGGGAGGTACGGAAACAACAGAGTTTAAACCCAGGAATGACTGACGACATATTTCCCCCAGATGACTACATCAGGTTTTCTGTTATTCTACAAAATAAAATTCAAGAACAAAGTCAAGTTCAAAATGAAAGAGAAGTTACAGCTCCACCCAGGGGGCAGTGCCAGGGGATGGTGCATTCCATATGGAGCACGAGCCAGGCTTCCCTCTGTTGCCGAGTCTTGGCAGGGCTGTGGCCAGCCACTCATGCCCCCACCAGAGGAAACAACATCCATGTGGGAATGGAGCACAGAACTGAGCCCAGAAGGGAGCTGGCCCTGTGCCTAGGCCTGGGACTCCACCCTGCAAGAACATGGGCAGGTCTGACGTTCCTGGACCTTGTCAAGTCCCCACAGCACACAGCCCTGTCACGACTGGAAACGCAAGCATGTGTACTGGCACCCTGGTCCCGGCTGGCATGTGGGTCTGCTGGTAACCTGCCTGCCTCCTCCTCTGCCATCAGTTCCCTCAAACGTGAACCTGCTTGCCTGAGTTCACAAAGCCCCTCTCACACGTCCAAGGGAAACCCCACTCTCCGAGGAGCCCCTGAAGTCCTGAGTGGGCCCCGCCTGCTGTCTCCAGCTGAAGTGCCTGGCTTGTCCTGGGCACTCTGTCAGCTCCCCAGAATCATGTCTTGAGGGAAGGAGAGGGAGGAGGACGTTGGTCTGAGTGTTTCTCAGCACAGTCATTCTCTGTGGCCAGGATGGCCCTTCAGCCTGCTCCTCACCCCTCTAGACAGAGAAGACAGTGACACTGTGTGGCCCTCTAACTCACAGACACCAGGAGGCCAAAGGATCCCACACGTCCGCTGAGCTGCCAAGCAGCAGAATCAAAGAGGAGTCTGTTCTACGTGAGGCGTGAGGCCCAAGCTGCTACGTGGGTCCTCGTCCTGGTCAGCGTTTCAGCCTCTCCTCCTGTCACTCACTCGTTCATCCTCTCGAATGCTTACTGCTTTAAGGGCCAGAGGTACAGCTGGGGACAGGGTCTCAAAGTGGGTACATGCATTTACAAAAGTCACATCTCTGTATGGCAAGTTCACTGAAGGAAGGGAAAGACCATGGTGAGCCTCTCTGGGGACAGGAATCCAGAGATGAGACCTCCAAGCCTGAGACGGAGCTGGCCAGGAACAGAGCGCCTTGGGCAGGGGGACACAGCAGTACCAAGACCTGAGGCTGGGAACATCTTGAGATGCTCTAGTGGCAGAGAGGAGGCCAAAGTGTGGAGTGAGAATAAGAGAGGAAAGGAAAAGTCTAGGACCAATGTACTATGGCATCCTACAGAGCACATGAGTGACAGGGTTTGTGGAGTGAATGAACCAATGAACGTGTGCGTGGAGTGTTTATTCAAGGGAGGGACATCGGACTAATCTTAAAAAGATGAACAGCTAACTCCAGGTCCTACAGCATGGTCCTCTTGACAGTGGGTGTGCTCAGAGGAGCATGTGACCCAGCAGGGGGAGAAAGGCAGGGGTAGGGGGTGGGGGCCACCAAGCACACCCATTCCGGCCCCTGGGCAGAGGAGGAAGCCTGATTACCGAAGACAGCCGCCTCATTTTACTGGAGCGCTGGTTGCGGGGCTTGACCAGGAGCTTGTGCTTAGCTGCAGAGTTGTCCAGGCAGGAGGAGAATTCTGGAGGGCAGCTGAAATCAGCCACAGGCGCCAGGCTGCTCTCCGAGGTCCGGGAGGAGTTGGTAGCATCGTTCGTGTGCTCTGGAGACTGTGGTCGGGATGAGGACACTAAAGAGACCTGCATGGGAAAGGGGGCAAATACACCAAGCATTAACTTCAGACAAGACAGAGATGGAGCAGCCAACGGACCTTCGGCTCTTCTCTCACTCTGCTCCTGTACTCCCTGGGCTTTACCTGAGAGGAAATTTGTTCAATTTGGCTCTTGACAGGGAACATTCTAGAATAGTCCTTTAGAAAGTGAAATGGCTGAGAGTTTGAAGGGTTGAGCCAAACCCTAGAAACCTACCACTCCTCAAGGCCATGCAGAGAACCTGTGAACAGGCTCCCTCAGCAGGACGACTCTGTCCGCACCCTCCTCTCCCCTCCCCACACCTGCCTTCCCTGACGGACCAGACCAGCCCACACCTCCAAGGGCAGAAGCACCAGCTTTTGTCTATGGAAGCTGAGAGGTGGGATTTTAGGGGCCAGGGCACAGAAGTTGCAGAGTTGTTCAGGCAGAAGGGCAAGAGCCTACCAGCATTCTATCACCAGAGCTTCATTCATTCTTAGAGATCTCCGCATCCTCCTGGGGAATCTGGCTATAAGTCACCACCCAGTAAGTTACAAGTATGTCACTAGATTATAACTCAGTGGGGAAGAACTGACTGTCAGCAAGGAACAAAGGGGCTGCCAGGGAGGAAGGGGATTGTGGCAGCCACTGAAGACTGAGGGCAACACCCTAAGACACCTGCCCACCAAACATGGCACCCTCCTTCACCAAGTGCCATCTACACAGGTTATACTGCTAGGATGTGTGCAAGCGCTGAGCACCTGTGAGCACAT
This sequence comes from Sciurus carolinensis, assembly GCF_902686445.1. NCBI lineage: Eukaryota > Metazoa > Chordata > Mammalia > Rodentia > Sciuridae > Sciurus > Sciurus carolinensis. The sequence goes on from NC_062225.1 coordinate 7,193,263, forward strand.
TCAGCCCAGAGGAGGGGTGAGGTGCAGAGGGCAAAGCTGGGAGCTGCTAGGCTTTGAGGAGAACCCTGACCTTCAAACGGAGTAGGTGCCCAGCACCTCCACAAAACTGGATAACACTATTTAAGATCTGGGCTCCAACTCAGGGACTATCCCTGCAAAGGAGTGACCTCCGAGAACTTCTTTTCCCTGTTCACAGAGAGATTCCTTATTTTTACTGAAGAAAGTATGAAGTTTACTCTGGTACACTGAGAGGAGTCAATGACCAAAACAAGAGCACATGGGATAGAAGTAGATATCATCTATTTTAGCTCTCTCAGCTACTCAGGTATGTATAGGAATGAAGCAAGAAAATAAACGGCAGACCTCCTGGCTATGTCTATGCGTGCATCTGTAGCTTTGGCTTCTACTGTTGTAGCTGGTGACTCAGGACCTTGCCTTTGACTGGACAAATGATCCCTTTTACAGATAATCCTCCTCAAGGGTCACAAATGGGATATGCATATGTCAAAATCACACAGAATCTCTAACTTTCACCCTTGTCTACAGAAACCATGGATAGAGACTTAAAAAAAAAAAAGAAAAAAGAAAGAAAAGAAAAAAGTCATTTTGACTGGAACAACATGAGCCTTTGCTTACTGGTCTATAAATCTAATAGCCCAAAGGCTCCAAAGGGTGAACACAGCCCCTCTCCCTCTTCCATATGGCCTCCCTGCACTTGAACTGCAGGTTTTAAACTTTGGCTCACTTCAGCCCTTAGGCTGGGAGGCCTTGGCATGGAGTGTAGCTTCCCTGACTTCTGTCCACATGTAAAGCCTGCACCAACATCACAGCTGATCTCGCCATTAGGGGACTCAACTCCTCTGTCCTCAGAACTCTCGTTTTGCTCCCCGCTGTCATTCTGAGAGTTCCTGGGGTCTGGGAAGACCAACCCTGTCATGACCAGAAGCATCATGAGTTCAGCCTTTGATCTGTAGGGTTACTTCATGGGGTGGGGTATGTAGGGGTCTCTCTGGGGAGGAGGTTGGGGCAGGGAAGCTGGCTGGTCTTCAAGGGTGGTCCGGCAGCATCCAGAGAGCATTCCCATCTACGCTGCCTGCTCCCCATCACCCAGTTTTTCCTGCACTCTGTACTTCTGGAAGCAGAGGACTTGAAAGTCAAAGTTGTGCTGAATGTGGCACAAAGAAAATGGATTTGGGTGCAGGAGATATTTTTAGGGGTGACCTTGAGTGATAGCTGCTTCCCAAAGTTTGTCCTCACAAAGGGGCTCAGCTGCTGAGGACAGTGCACACAGGAACAACCATCAAACAGGGAGCAGGGCTGGTGGGGCTAGGCCAGTGGGTGAAGAGAAGCTAATGGCCCTGCTGGGAATGGGGGGTACCCATCCACCTGATCTCACTCAACCCTCTCCAGCCCTCTGAGGACATGGATTCCAAGAGGTGACGAAGCTATGTAAAATCTTAATAGTAGGAAACTGAGAATATGACCAGTCAGACATTCAAAACCTCATCAGGTAAAGTTTCATTCATTGTATTAATGCTACAAGGAATTTTAAAAATAATTCCATGTGTTTCCTGAAAAACTCACTGTCAGGAAATACTACCTTGGCTATGTCCATATTTTCTGCCAGTCCTTTTTTTTTTTTTTTTTCTTTAACAATAATCTTAAGTGTCTTTGTCAAGCATGTGGGCTTAGGGAAGGTATCACACAGGATAAAATTAAACAGCTCCAAATCCGTCCTCTTGGGATTTAAGGCACCATTATGTTAAATATCCCATTGCATAAGCACATTTCTAAAGGATGCATCATCTTTTTCCTCTCAACTAGCCAACTGTGTACAAAAACTTTCTGGGAACAAAACGTGATGACTGGCAAAGAGTACCTTTTTCTTTATTTTTTCTTTTTTCGTGTGTGTATTGTAAAAGTTTCAATGAGGCTATGGATTGTGCACATTATCCAATAATTGATTTTTAAAAATCTCAGAACCTTTTTGTTGTTGTTGTTAAGTAACAACCACAGGAGAGATGCTTTGAAAAGCAAGGTCAGCCTGGTCCAGCGCGAGTGGCCTCCCTGGGCTAACCATGGAATTCATGCCTCATGGTGCCGGTGGGTTTGGAGCTGGGTTTGCTCTTCAATGAGTGGAGCTAGGTACCCCCGTTCTTCTTTGCTACCTGTCCTAGCTAAGGGAGGAGAACAAGTAGGAAGGTGTGAGTCGGAGCTCTGCCGGATGGCAGGAGGGGGAGTCACCGGGTCCTGAGTAAGGAGGGAGGGCAGCTCACTAGCGGCATATCCTACCATGTGGCCTGAGGCAAAGCCACACCTGCTCCTGAGAGGGTTACACTGAAACCGTACCTGGAAGCGTTTTTAGGTATGAAGAAGTGCAGGGCCAGCTCGGCAGAGCCCAGAAACAGGCTACTTTCTAGTCCTTCTTGAGCCTGCAGAGCAGGTGTGGGTGGCCCTACTGACCCTGGACCCCACTCTGGGAGTGAGCTGGGACGTGCTCACCCTGGAGCTGGAATCTGGAGTGAATAATTCTCCAGCCAGTTCCACGACAGCCCAACCCTGGGGCTGACTTAGTGGCCACATCACAGTCCTGACTCCCCATCAGTGATGGATGCCACAACACCACAAGAAAAAAGAAAAAGAAAAAAAACAAAACAAACCAACACTAGGTGTGTGGGGGGCTTCTAGGCATCCAAACTGAAGTGGCTACTGAATATAATGAAGAGCAACATGGAATCTGCAACTCCACCCTGTGAACGGCCCTGCAGAGGCACCGGGGCCAAAGCATTCCAAAGATCCACAGGGCGGGTGCGTGACCGAAAAACGTCAACTCTGACCCTGATCTGCTTTTCGAGCATCGACACAACTGGAGTAACTCCAGCTCCGTCCAGCCCACAGACAACCTTATCCACTGACCATCTATTTTAACATTTAGGTCCGACTACACTGCAAGGGTGCAAAGTGTTCTTACTGCAATAAAACACCATTTAAAAAAATCAGAGCAGCAGGAGCTATGGTGTTTATGCATGAGACAGGATTCAACTGCTCAGGTGCCTCCTCTCAGATTTTATGGGGAGTGGGGGATTTGGGATCAGTTCCTCCAGCCCTCTCCATCCCTCCAGGGTCATAAACTCTCCTGAGGTCTAACTTTCTCTGCCGCCCTGTTTGCCAGGAACAGGCTTCACATTCTAGACCAACAGGTTCTTGCGGTCACAAGACTAGGAATGGAGCTCAGACCAGCGCAACATGTTCACCGTTCCCTTCCTCCTTCACCCAGTGTCAACAACAGAACAAACCCAAAGGTGTCTCCCTCTTTTAATGAGATCCTGGGTCTGATTATCTGCAGAGACAGGAAAGATGAGGCACAGGATTGAACATGAAAAAATGTCACCCACAACACACCTCCTCACCAGACCTGAATTTCTGCTCAAAGAATGAAAATAAACACAGCCCAAGGGCCAGCTGCAGGTTTGGGTGACCTGGGCTGCTGCCCCAGATGGTGGGTGAGGGTAGAGGGTCAGGGCACAGGCTGCACTTGCCTTTATGGTCATGCCGGGACCCACGTCGTGCAGCAGGGACATCTCAGGGGGGCTCCGGGGCAGACCGTCGTCCTCAGAGCTCATGCCGGTATCCTCTGCCCTCTTGGCAGGAAGCCCTCCTGGAGGGGGCGGAGGCCCCATTTTTACATGACATTGAATTTTTAACTGGATTGGAATAAAGAACACTTGCTCTTAGTATTTGCATCAATAACACCTATCAACAAATCTCCTTGTCCAATTAATTCATTCAGGAAACATCTTCAACGCTCTTGCATTACCAGCTCTTGCGGTCATCTCTATTTTTTATTTTTTTTTGGTCCTGCAGATTGAACCCAGGGGCACTTAACCACTGAGCCACATCCCCAGTCCTTTTTTTTTTTTTTAAACATTTTTTTTTAGTTAACAGACCTTTTTTTTTTTATTTATTTATATGTGGTGCTGAGAATTGAACCCAGTGCCTCACACATGCTAGGCAAGTGCTCTACCACTGAGCCACAAGCCCAGTCCCCAACAGCCCTTTATATAACTGATTTTGAGACAGGGTCTTGCTGAGTTGCTCAGGGCCTCGATAGATTGCTGAGGTTGGCCTCAAACTTGAGATCCTCCTGCCTCAGCCTCCCAATTGCTGGGATTATAGGCGTGTGCCACCAGCTTGTCATCTCTCTCGTTCTGCATCTAAGCTGTAACCTAGAAAGCATCAAGATCCAGGAGTAACCAGCTTGCTGAGACTTAGGAGACTTGGCACGTGCCTGCTACTTTAAAACACAGCAAACAAATGAAGCAGAAACCACTTTAAAACTTCTGGATTGATATTTGACATCCAAGCCAAGGAACTGCTCACCTGGAGGGCTTTAATCCGGTCGCACACATTTTCTTGGGAAAATACCCGCACGGGCCGAGCAGGGTCCTGTCCAGACTCAGGAATGAAAATACTGTCGTGTGAGAGGGCCCGGCTGCCCAGCGTGCCCCTGGACTCCCTGGGATAAAAAGAGTGACCGTGAGACCTGCCCACTTCCATCTTCACGGACTCCTGGGGACCCACAGTGAAGGGGGATGTCACGGGTTAACAGCACAGGGCACATCCTACAAGTCCCTGTGTGTCCTTTGCAGTTCCTGAGTCCTGTTTATGCTCCTCCCTGTCAAATACCGCAGGCTACTCTCAGGAGCTGTGCAGAGGTGGGAATTTTCCTAAGAGATCCGAAGGCTGTGTGAATTCTTTTCATTAGTGGAAAACCCAAGGTGTGAGGTTCAAGGCGGCAAGCCCGCAGAGAGGAAGGGCCAGCTCTGGCTGGGTTCTCTGGAGACCTATGTGAATGTCCTGGGAGGGGGAGGGCATGTCTGGTGGCCCAGGTGCAGCACCTCTGTGCTGCCCGGCGGGCTGAGGGCTTGCGGGGTGGGGGGTCCTCCTAAGATGGCCCAGACCATGCACCTGCGCCCCTTTGCAATGAGGACTGCCAGTCTGCAAAGCCTTCTCCTCTCTGGATCACCTGACCCGATCCTTGCCACTCTAGCTGTGTGCACACGCCCCAGGCCTCAGTGGCAGGTCCTCCTGCCACCGCCATCCCAGCCCTTTTCCCAGCCCTGAGCTCAAGGATCTGATTTGGAACTGAACCCACGGGACATTCGTAAAATGTCCGCAGGATGTGGGAATCGGTGTAAGATTTTCCTAGCAGCCTGAACAATAGGTGGAAGGAGATGAGCGAGACGGATGGCGAAGGAAGGAAAGCGGCCTCGGCATTCGCTGACATCTTGTGTACACCAACCCCACCCCTGGCCTCTCGGGGGCACTGGGGGCTCGGAGGTGTGGCCCTGCCCTACTGCACATCAAGCTGTGTCAGTGAACGGTGCTTCCTTTTAATGAGACTCTCCCGCCTGCAAAGGCAGGCTTGCAAGTAGGAACTGCGTCTCCCAGAGGGGGGATCCTCGTGTTTCTGGAAGGAATCAGCACAGTGGCAGCTCTTAACACAAAGGTCTCTCTCTCTCTCTCCTCTCTCTCTCTCTCTCTCTCACACACACACACACACACACACACACCTGGGTGGCCCCCCTGCAGCACAGCCCAGGGCCACACTCTCTGGAAACCACCCCACTGCCCAAGCACCTGCACTCGGGTGTCACTAGGAGTCACAGTGGAATGAAGAAATCTCCAAAGAGACACACAAGCCGAACACAGAAGGCCACGTCCACAAGGCCACCCATCCACTCTGGTAATGTCTGTGGGATGGGGCAGCAGACCGCAGGCTCCTCCTAGGTGTTTAACGGAATGCCCCAGGAACATTCTGGAAGGAGGACTCTGCCTCCGACTGGAAGGCCGGGAAGATCCCCTCCAGGGCAGGAGCTGGCCAGGGGGCAGGTTCGGGGCACACCAGCCCCGTGTGGGAAAGGGGGCGTGAGCACAGGTGAGTGCAGGTGCATGCACTGCTTTAAAAAAAAGACAGGAGGGCCATCACAAAGGAGCAAGCATGGCTTCCTTTGTGGGGGACTCATGGAGACCTGGGTCACAAAGACACCTGCCTTGAGGACTTTTGTCTTTTCAACTGAAAATGTTTTATATAAACAAAAGGCAAAACCAAACAGAAAGGGAAATAGAGCCGCCTCCAAAACTAGGAAACAAACAGAAACACATAAGCCAACTCTTATAGCAGGTCGTGGATAGATCTGCAGAAAGGAAGGCAGGATCCCTAGCCACTTCAACTCTGTGTCCCAGTGACATTTGATTCCACATCCAGGACAGGGTAGCTTCTAAGAACAACGAAGATGAACATTTCAGATCGCACCTAGTTGTAAAGGTGACTTAGAAAAAAGAGTAGAACAGCATTTGTGACAGGCCACCTCTGTGTGGGAAAGCGGGGCATAAAATGACTATTGCAGGGCGTGACTTTACTAATATCTGTAGAAGCCCAGATTTCCAATAGAAAAAAAGAGAATACAGAGAATCAAAGAGGTGAGACTTGTCTTATCAGACTTGAATTGAAACATTAGTGAACCAATGACTATTCTTTCAGCAAAACAAATTTACTAGCTCTGCCTGCTAGAAAAGTCCTGAAGCAATAACAGCCAACTGGCAATCATCACCCTGGGCAGCCAGGTTGTCCTCTCTGAACCAGAAGCTGAAGACTACCCTGGAGCTGGTCTCCTCTCAGTGCCACTCTTGAAAAATGTCACTTCCAGGACCCTCTCCTACTCCATCCCTAACCTTCCTTTCCCAGATCCTGGCAAATGGTTACCAGCAACTGAAGTCAGCTTCCGGCTACATGCTGGAAATAGAAAGATAAAAAAGGGCCTGTCCCCACTTTCCCTGGGCTTCTGAGAGGAGGACATGACAAGTGGACAGGTCATTTCCCCCAGCTCGTCCCTCTAGCTGTGCTCCAGTCTGTGGCAGGAGGGGTCACTCCTGGGTCTGTGCCCACAAGGCAACCACAGGACAGACTGCTGGCTCCAGTAGGGAGATGGGGGGGCCTGGCCAGTGAGGTCATGACGTGATTAGTAATGTTGTCACGGCAACTCTTGCTGCCCCCGGGTTTGGAGCCCGGTACCCAGGGCGTGTGTGCAGTGGGTCCCTCCGGCGGCGGCCCAAGGCACAGCCACGAGCCCCTCCTACCGGCCGCCTGCACTGAAAAAAAAAATAAGTGGCAGCATCTAATTTTTCCTCTGCAGTCGTTTGGTGCCACCAAGTGGTCAATGTCATTTCTACACCTTTAAAAAATGGGAAGAGGCTGCTGGGGAGGAGGGAGCTGGGAAGGGACAGGACACCCTGCCTGCCGGGCTCAGACCCAGGACCCCATGTCCGCTGCTGTGTTCCCCGATCCCCAGGGGGTTCATCCTCAAATCGGAGGGCCAGTGTTTTATAGAAAACATAAAAGTCGGCAGGACGACCAATCTGTCTTTCTTTCAGTCATATAGATACCTGCTGGAGTGACCAGGACGTGCGCAAGCTGACTACATTTTGATGGAATGCAAGTTACAAAAATCAGCACTTCTTCACTCGACCTCCCCGGATTTCCATCCTCAATGAGCGTCTTCTGAATGGTATTTTTGGATGACTGTCCTAAGGCTGAAGGAGAAGGCTTTTTCTCTCCATCCTGGACTCAGTCGCATGAAAGCGTAATTAGACTGCCTGGAGTCCAGGTTTAGGGAAGTACATGTGTAGGGTACGCAATTCAAGGGCCCCAAAGGTTTTCAGTTATACTCCGCCACCCCCACCCTGATCCTGCGGCCTTCAGCTTCAGGAAGCCAGATAACTTCCGGATTTCTCCAGGGTTTTGGCTCATTTACTTGACAGCATGCAGGACCTCTTGTCCCACAGTGATCACTGACATTTTTCTTTTTTTGGTGCTGGGGATTGAACCCAGGGCCTTGTGCATGCGAGGCAAGCACCCTACCAACTGAGCCATCTCCCCAGCCCCAGGACTTTTCATACCTACATCACCCGGCACGCAGCAGCTGCCTGACCAGGTCCCCCACACACATTTTCTCCATCCCAGTGTTTCGGAAAGATAAAGGACATCACTTGCGTGGAGGAACCACTAAGGGACTCCCCGGAAGCGGGGGAGGTGGGGAACCCAGCGAGGTACTGAGAGGCTGATGGAGGCTCCTGTCCTGCTCAGCCCGGATGTCCCCACCCGAGCCGGAGCTCAGAGGCCCCGCGGACACAGAGAGTGACCTACTCGAGTTCATCCTCGGAGTCGTACCCCACTGGCCCCGACTCGATGGCAATGACCTCGCTCTTGGCCGGATTCTGCTTCCAGGTGCTATTTCCCGTGGATGAAGGCGATTCCTTTCTCTTCTTCTTCCCAAAGAACTTCTTAAAAGTCTTGAATTTAGATTTTTTCTTTCCTGTACAGAGGTCAACAGAAATAACAATCAGTGTGTGTGTGTGTGTGTGTATGTGTGTGTGTGTGTGTGTCGGTGTGCCCTGTGCCCGTCCGTGAAGGAGACACAGCCCGGTTTCTGCCCTGACACCAGCCATCTGCTTCTGGAAGGCCTTCCTTTACAGGAGTACCCGGCATTCCAGTCTCACACCTGGAAACAAGCTCGATTTGTTTATTTAGGATATTTAAGTAAATGAGGCAAGAATGCCTCAGAGCAAGATCATGGAATCAAATCCCAGCAACTTTCCTCTCACGTGTCATCAAGGTTTAAGGTCTGAAATATTCATAGGCAACTATGGAAGTTCCCATCAGGTGAAGGCTGTCTGATACCCCAAGTTATTTTTAAAAATCATGTGACTGTGTAAATGAATAGGGTACAGGATCAAATGTTCCATCTCCTTTAACATTTTTTAACAATTTTGCCTATGTTTAATTAATTTATTTATTTTTATTTGTTCTAATCAGTTATACATGACAGGAGAATGTATTTTGACACATTATACATAAATGGAGCATAACTTCTCATTCTTCTGGTTGTACATGATGTAGAATCACACCAGTTGTGTAAGCATATATGCACATAGGGTAACGATGACTACTATCCTTCCTACCCCTCCCCTCCTTTGCTCCTCTCTGTCTAATCCAAAGTACCTCTATTCTTCCCTAGCCTCTACCCTTTATTGTGAATTAGCATTTGCATATCAGAGAAAACATTTGGCCTTTGGTTTTGGGGGACTGGTTTATTTCACTTAGGATGATATTCTCCAGATACATCCATTTGCCAGCAAATGTCATCATTTCTTTCTTCTTTACAACTAAGTAATATTCCACTGTGTATATAAACCACATTTTCTTTATCCATTCATCTCTTGAAGGCCACCTAGGCTGGTTCCATAGCTTAGCTATTTTGAGTTGAGTTGCTATAAACATTGATATGGCTGTGTCACTATAGTATGCTGATTTTAAGTCCTTTGGGTACAAACTGAGGTCAAATGGTGTTCCATTCCAAGTTTTCCATTTTTAAAACATCTTTGATTGATTTTTAATCATTATACATATTTTGGGGGTACAGATCAAATCAGAATAATTAATATTTCCACAACCTTAAAATTACTTTGTGTTGGAGCTTCAAGTGTGTCTCTTCTAGATATTCATAAAAGTTATAATAGATCATTGTGAACTACAGCCCCCCATTGCTACACTTAATCCCAGAACGTGCTTCTTCCGTCTGTGTTCGGGTTAGCCAGTATCCAGCCTCCCTCCAGCCCTCCTCCCTGCCCCCCTTCTTAGGCTCAGTCATCACTATTATATCTTTTATTGACCTTTTTTAGCTTTCACATATGAGAAAGAACATGCAGTATCCAGCTTACTGCATCTGACTTATTTCACTTAACATAATCACCTCTGGTTTATCAATTTTGCTACAAATGATAAGATATGATTCCTTTTTGGTGGCTGAATAATATTCATTGGGTCTATATTCCATGTTTTCTTTACTCAAGTTATTAAAACAAATTTCAAATGCTTCATCTATCCAGGACAATCAGAGGAGCCTGGCCTCATGGGCAAGAGGTGGCTCACTGGAGTGATAAGCACCCTGATGAACTAACAACTCTTGGTGACAAAAAATGACCAAATGGCAGTCATTGCTAGGGGTGGAGGAGATTGTGGCCAGGCTGCGTCAGGTAGTGCCACACCTCTGAATTATTAGAATCTGCGATACTTTTCACATTTTATGATCGCTTCTCTGAGGTCACCTTCATTGTCGCCCACAGATTCTCTCATATCCAGGACCCCATGATGTCACAGCAGCAGGTCAGCAGAGTTCATTCCTTTCCTTCCAACGGAGGGAGGTGACATCAGAGGTCACCAGGATGCTGTCTCATGTGTCATGGAAACTGGATAAAAATGATTCAGCCGAAAACATCTGATAAATAATCTTGTAAACAGAATTCCTTTGGGCACGAGAGTATTTCTGTACCGTTGGTGACAGCGCCCCTCTGGGAAGTTTGCAGGTCCTTGCCTTCCTGTGGAGCATCACTCGGGAGCTAGCCCCTTCCCTAAGGAAAGAAAGTTCTGCAGCAAACGTGTAGGTTGTCAACAGATGGTTCTCCGTGACAGCTTTGGCATTTCCAAAGGTTCTAGTTTTCTGCCTCTGGTCAGGGTACCACTTGGCCTTTTCCTAGACAGCATATTGGCACATGTCCCCAAAGCCTGAGCAAAGATACAGTCCACCATGCTGACGTCAGAGATGCTGCTGACGGCATGAACGGCGCGGATGACACGTGGCTACGGAGACCAGAGTACAATTGCTGCGTGCTCTGGTGTCACCGGCAAGGGCAGCCATCTGTCACCTCTTCAGCTACGCTTTGAAATTCAGTTTTTTAAGTGGCTGTATGACTAGTCCAGGTTTCTACTTCTGGAATCTGTTTTAAGCTATATATTTCTAGGATTTACCCTCCCCTCCCCCCCCCCCCCCGCAAATTTTCAGATCTACTGGCAAAGAGAATTCTGATTCTCTGGCCTGTACAGCAGCCGCGGCCTCCAGTGCTGTGGCTCCGTCACGCCCCATAGTCTCTATTTGTGCCTTCTCTTTGTTCTTCCATCAATTGTACCAGAGGGTCATCGATTTTATGTGCTTATGAGAAGTCTGGCTTTGTTGCTTCTGGGGAATGTGTATTTTATATGTACTGGCTTCTCTACTCTTCCTGCAAACTTTCTTCAGGTTAACCTTGCTCTTTTTTAAAAAAACTTCTTCAGGTGAATACGTGCGAAGTTTTAGATTTTCTCTACTTTTTACAAAATATACATTTCAGGCAACACACTTTCTTCTAAATCTGTTTGCGTGCATGTTATGAAATGTTTTATTTTCATTACTGGGTAGTTAAAAATTTTTCCTGATTTCCATCATGGTGATGCCTTCTTAGGCCTATGGATTATTTAGGAAAGTATATCTTCACTTCCAAGTACTTGGAGATTTTCTTTCTTTTTCTTTTCTGTCTGTCTGTCTTTCTTTTGTGGTATGCACTTGGGGATTTTCTATCTGTTGTTGATTGGGGCTTAACTGCTTTGTGGTCAGTTAATAGTACTCTGATTTGATTCCATTCAAATCCTTGAGACTTACTTGTGACTTACTATATCAACATTTTCATACATGTTCCTATTATGCTTGCAGATAATGTATTTTCTTCCATAGGGATATATGTTGTTATGACTTGGATGTGAGGTATCCCCAAAAGCTTACGTGTGAGACAATTCAGGAGGTTTAGGGGAGAAATGATTGGGTTATGAGAGCCTTAACCCATTCATTGAATTAATCCCCTGATGGGGATTAGCTGGGTGGTAACTATAGGCAGGTGTGGTTGGAGGAGGGGGGTCACTGGGGGCGTGGCTTTGGGGTTTGTATTTTGTGACCTGAGCTTAGTAACTCTCTGCTTCCTGGTGACCCCCCACCCCCCGAACCACACCACTCCACCATGATGTCCTACCTCACCTTGAGCCCTGAGGAATAGAGACGGCCATCTATGGACTGAGCTCTCTAAAACTATGAGCCCCCAAATAAACTTTTCCTTCTAAAAATTATTCTTGTCAGGTCTTTTATTCACAGCAGCAGAAAAGAGCTGACGAAAACACATGACAATTAGAACAAGGCCTTTTTCTCTTTGATAGATTTGTCCAAATACTTTCTATCTTTACTAATAAAAAAATGTACATCATAGAATTTGTTCTATCAACTTCAGAAAGAGAGATAAAAGACAACACTAACCTATGGATTGTAGATTTTCTTATTTATTTAGTTGTCCATTTCTACTTTAGAATTTTTGACATGTTAATACATAAAAATGCAAAATTATTATTTTGTTGGGGAAGTGAAACCTTGTAAAATGGCCCTCTTTAATTTAGTTAAGCTTTTTGCCTTGCATGTTATTTTTTTTGTCCATAATATTTTAATACTTTTCCACTTTAAATACTGCTTTTAATTTTGTGATTGTAACATGGAAGATCCAACTTTATTATTTTAGAAAAAAAATCATCAGAATCACAAAGCTGTTATAGTTACACTATACACACTCCCAAGGTACTTTAAAATGATTATGTTTTGAGTCTGTAGATGAACACTGACGATAATCCAAATACAAGGTCTGTACGCCTGGACTGCATACTGGTGAAGTGTTTAATTGGACAAACAACTGATAAGCTTGAAGATAACCAGCACAATTCACAAGAGAGCTCAGCCCAACTAAAATTTTTTCAACAGCAATTGACGCTGATGTCCAAATGTGGCTTTGCCGCCTTTCTGCCCAGGGTTCACAAGCCATATTTAACCACCCTTAATTTTCTGAAAGTCTATATTCAAGATTCACATGCTTAGAGTTTTAGGAATGTCCGCTGAGAGGCTTTGCAGAGTGGAACGAGCACCTGGCCCGCTCACCCTCACCGTGATCACGGGCACGGTGGTCACTCTAAGACAAGCCTCTCCTGTCCGTCTCCTCGGCCTGCCTTCTTGTCTTCTCTTGGCTTAGCTGACCGTTTGCACCGTTCCCACCACAAGTCCCCAAGCCTGGCCTCAGTTTCCATTCTCCCAGTGGCTGCCCCGCAGAGTCCAGGGCATGTTCTGTGGCAGGACCGCCCTAGGACCCTGGAGTCCTGTGATCCCTTGGCGACCCTCTTCCTTCCCTGCACTTCTTGCATCCCAGACCTTCCACGGAGAAGCTCCTCTGCCAAAGGCAGCTTCCTGTAGCATCTGCTTTCCTGGGGGCCCAACGGGGCAAACCCAGGTGTGCTTGGTTCCCAGCTGCCTTTATTTCTCCTGCACTCCTGAACGCTGTCCTTCCTGGGCTCCGCCATCCAGCTAACAGTCGTTTTTCTAACAACATACTGGAGCCATTATTTCACTGGCTGTAGGTTCTGTGTGGTGGTGAAGTAGCTCTTTTGCTGACTGATTTCAGGATGGTTAATTTAGGCTTCAGAGTTCTGCAGTTTCATACTATGCGGATGGATCGCCTTTTATTATCCTTCTTGGGATTCATTGGGCTTCTCAAATATGTGGATTGGGACAGTTATTTTTCTTTAAATCAATTCCAGAAAAAATTTTTTAGATTAAAAAAAAATCACTCTTTCCGGCTGGGGTCGTAGCTGTCACACAGGGTGTGCTTTGCATTTGTAAGGCCCCGAGTTTGAGCCCCAGTGCAGACGCTCTTTCGAGTGTGCACAGAGTTGCATATTTACCCCCACAAGCAAGATGCAGAGCTGTACAGAACACGGGCCCAAACCTCCTCATGCAGTTAACACTTCCACCAGTAGCCAAGCCCTGCTGTCCAGCCATCTGTTCCAGTAGTTGCTTCTCCCAGAGCACCACATCAGGAGTGCGGTGGTCAGCTTTCCTGCTGCCACGACCCGGCGAGAGCAAGTGCAATGGAGGAAAAGTTTATCTTGGGGCTCCCGGTTCTGGAGGTCTCAGGCCACAGATGGCCTTCCTCCTTCTCCTCAGGGATTCGGGTAGGCAGAACATGGTGGCAGAAAGAGAGAGAGGAGAGAGAAAGGGGAGAGAGAGGAGAGAGAGGAGAGGAGAGAGGAGGAGAGGGAGAGAGAGAGGGGGAGAGGGAGAGGAGGAGAGAGAGAGGAGAGGAGGAGAGAGGAGAGGGAGAGCGAGAGGGGAGAGAGAGAGAGAGGAGAGGAGAGGAAAGAGAGAGGAGACAGAGGAGAGGAA